>NC_143042.1:11912500-12212500 GCF_057628025.1 Oncorhynchus mykiss | reverse complement strand
AGCTGGCTCATCAGCATGTTCATGTTCTCTGAGTTCCACTCCCAGTCCTGACTGCTGAAGTACTCCAGCAGGCCGATGGCCTTGTGCAGCCGGTTGAAGATACGCATCATCCTACACAGAGAGAGCGGAATGGAGGATCTCAGTCCAAATGTGCTGCATGTATGTTTATAACGCAATTGAAATGTTTGTTTCACTGAAGATCACTTGTATGCAGCAAACACTGATTTCTTAATGATTACAGATAATTTGATATATTTTTACATCACACTGTTGAGTGGGTTGAAAACAAGTAGGTAGTTCAATTTTCATAGACCGAACAATGGTCTAGTGATAATGCTGATTGTCAGGACATTAGAATTCTTACTGGGGTTTCTGTCCAGACAGTCTCAGGTAGAGGTCGTAGATGAGGGCAGGGAACTTGTGGCTGACCAGGACCCAATACTGGTTCATCAGGTAGTTGGAGGTGATGTTGGCGTTGGGCCTTCTGAAAGCCTGCTCCAGAGGGTTCCTCTTGAAGCTGGACATCACATGGTGCTCTGAGAGAGAAAATACAAAGGAGTTACAAATGTGAAGGAATCTGACATCCCTATCTTACAGCTCTATTCTGTTGTGGCATTTTAAGATGAGTAACGTTAAGGACGTGCCTTTCACATCTTCCTCAGCCACTATATTAGAGAATTGAGATGTATTCAGGGGTGTGGTTTTCTGTTGCACTAATGACCTCATTCACAGCAGCTGCACACCTTCCCCACCTGGCTGCAATCAAGGCTGCTCAAACCAAGGTAAAACTACTGGGGGAACAGTGGGTGATACTGGTGTGAATTTGTTCCTGTGTGATTTCCTTTGAAGACTCGTGACCTACCAGCCTCTATAAAGAAGTGAACAGGCTTGCGAGGTTAGTTCCCCCTGTGTTGAAGACTATCTGGGGTAAGCCCGAGGGTAGCGCTCTCCTGTGTAGAAGACTATCCGGGGTAAGCCCGAGGGTAGCTCTCTCCTGTGTAGAAGATGATCCGGGGTAAGCCCGAGGGTAGCTCTCTCCTGTGTAGAAGACTATCCGGTGTAAGCCCGAGGGTAGCTCTCTCCTGTGTAGAAGACTATCCGGGGTAAGCCCGAGGGTAGCTCTCTCCTGTGTAGAAGACTATCCGGGGTAAGCCCGAGGGTAGCTCTCTCCTGTGTAGAAAACTATCCGGGGTAAGCCCGAGGGTAGCTCTCTCCTGTGTAGAAGATGATCCGGGGTAAGCCCGAGGGTAGCTCTCTCCTGTGTAGAAGACTATCCGGTGTAAGCCCGAGGGTAGCTCTCTCCTGTGTAGAAGACTATCCGGGTAAGCCCGAGGGTAGCTCTCTCCTGTGTAGAAGACTATCCGGGGTAAGCCCGAGGGTAGCTCTCTCCTGTGTAGAAGACTTTCCGGGGTAAGTCCGAGGGTAGCTCTCTCCTGTGTAGAAGACTATCCGGGGTAAGTCCGAGGGTAGCTCTCTCCTGTGTAGAAGACTATCCGGGGTAAGCCCGAGGGTAGCTCTCTCCTGTGTAGAAGACTATCCGGGGTAAGTCCGAGGGTAGCTCTCTCCTGTGTAGAAGACTATCCGGGGTAAGCCCGAGGGTAGCTCTCTCCTGTGTAGAAGACTATCCGGGGTAAGCCCGAGGGTAGCTCTCTCCTGTGTAGAAGACTATCCGGTGTAAGCCCGAGGGTAGCTCTCTCCTGTGTAGAAGACTATCCGGGGTAAGCCCGAGGGTAGCTCTCTCCTGTGTAGAAGACTATCCGGGGTAAGCCCGAGGGTAGCTCTCTCCTGTGTAGAAGACTATCCGGGGTAAGCCCGAGGGTAGCTCTCTCCTGTGTAGAAGACTATCCGGGGTAAGCCCGAGGGTAGCTCTCTCCTGTGTAGAAGACTATCCGGGGTAAGCCCGAGGGTAGCTCTCTCCTGTGTAGAAGACTATCCGGGGTAAGCCCGAGGGTAGCTCTCTCCTGTGTAGAAGACTATCCGGGGTAAGCCCGAGGGTAGCTCTCTCCTGTGTAGAAGACTATCCGGGGTAAGTCCGAGGGTAGCTCTCTCCTGTGTAGAAGACTATCCGGGGTAAGCACGAGGGTAGCTCTCTCCTGTTGAGTTGTAGTTTTGTCATTTTGGCTTTCCCATTTAATTTATTCCCTCTAACTGTTTTAGTGTTTTTGTTTTCAAGTTGATCATCACTTTTGAGACATCTCCACAAGATGAGAGCCAAGTGGAGGAAGAACCGTACGCACAGGCTGAAACGTTAAAGGTGGAAAATGAGGCAGAGGTCCAAGTAGACTGGGCCCATCCCCTACAGCTGTGATACCCCTCCCAAGACCACTCTGGTGATTGAAGCCTGCAGCCCATGTGAACCATGGTTGTCTGAAGCCAACCTCATTGCAATGGAGTAAAGGACAGATCCTGGCTACCCAGCCCTCTACTATGCTAATGGAGGCTGGCCAGCAACGACTACTGGAGAATGGCGAGGAAAACTTGAGAAATTATCTCCTGTCATTGAACTCTGGACTTTTACCACCTGCCCAGCATTTTATTTGTTGTAAAGACTTGTATACATCTTTTGTTTATTAACTACAAAATAGAGAACCATTTATATTGGTTAAACCCTTGTCTATTATGTTGTGGTACCGCCCCTTCACCTTCCATTATACCCAGACTAGATGTAACACAGTAAATGTAAGTCCGGGACACTCTTTATTACATGTTACTTTTGCCTTACGCAGACTAATGTCTAGCAACCCAAAGGTTGTGTTTTAATCTCCTCACAGACCATTTTAGCTAATTAGCAACTACAATACTTAGCATGTTGGCTAACCTTAACACCCCCCCCCCCCCCCCCCCCCCCTTTGCCTCATTAGCGTTAGTCATCTAGCTAATGTTAGCCACAACCAATTGGAATGCAATATATCCCTTACAGTAACTGTAGTCAACTGTGGTATTTTGGATGTAGTAATTGCTGCATTTATACTCTAGCCCAATTGCAATCTTTTTTCATAAGGGATGTTTTGCAAATTCTTAACATGCTGTAAGATTTGCAATTCATGAAATGAGACCTCTACAAATGAATACATCTCATCCTAAATGGAGTGTCTTGGATTTAAGTACAAAATGCTCGGAGACCACGTGCCACACATGACCCTTCGAAGAATCAAAGCCGCACCATGCTCCAGCACATTTCTGTGGATGATCAACGCTCCATCATTTGTTCTAAGATCTTAACTCTAAGTAGAACAATATTTTGGGAAGGGATGAAATATTTTTTTGCCAGGATTCTATCTGATCGTGATTTGTTGGTTATGTGCCATTGAAAGGGAGAACATGCTGTGTTTACCTTGAGCACTGCCTTTACAAGGTGCATAGCTGACAACGGGTCATGTTATTGAATCTCGGCCACAGTGAATATTCTACACTAACAAGAGTTGAAAGATGGTTTTGGTGTTGAGGGTGTGTGTTCTTCGATAGGGAAAGGTAACACAAGTATACATTTTTTGAAAAAGGACATCAGCAAGATTAGATCCTGTGACCTTCTGGTCCCAATCCCTGCGCCTAGTCCACTGCGCTAGTAGGGGGGAGGGTAGCAACTTTGTTTTTTCACGTATTTAATGCTGTTCCGTCGAAGTTTAAAAAAAACTAAGATTAGAAATGTAATTAGTTAAAAATGTTTGGTAAGGAAATCAAAATTCAGAACCAGGATTCGAACTGGCAACCTTTTGGGTCAAAATCCATGTTGAATGCCCTCCATCCACCTCCAACCTACCTCCCTGAGAGCATTTATTTTATTTGACTCTCATCTGTAAACTCCACCCATTGATTTGGTAGTCTAAGCTCTGCCCACTTAGTTTTCATCCAACCAATCACATTTGTTCTGCCCTAGAAAGTGGAGCTTCCCTCAGAACAAGATTGAGGCCGGGGATCAATTCATGGTGCTGTTAAATGGTACATTGTCGGGTGTCTAGTGCGCTGTTCTATAACAAGCCTTGGATTGAATCCCAGCCTGAATGAGGAAAACTCCTGAGCACTATTCCATGGCTCTTTCTCAATTCAAGGGCTCCTTCATCGATTCCTTGGGAGATTCTCTATTGCACAAAAGTCCAGCCTCTCCTCAGTGATAAGTGGTCATGAAGAGTGTCAATTCATTTGCAAGCTATCAGAGGAGTGTCATCCAGTCCTCGATAGCCTCCTCTCGCCAAGGATAATCATAGCTGCTAGCGCCGAAGTGTTTTAAACTTTGCCACACCCCCTTTGAATCAGCTGTTTTCTCGAAGGAGAAATACTTTACTTATTCTTTTATCTATAGAATGTATTGCGCAAGTAGCTATATTAGTTTTTATTACTTTGTATTTTGTGATTCCTCCTCTGTAAACGTTATTTGCCTGATGTCGAGCGAGTGAATGACCATCTAATTTCTTGCAAGAGCATTTCCCACCACGTTCCCTCTCCTTACTGCCGCTCCTCAAATATATTGACCTTTTTCAAAACGGGGTGAGAAACGGACAGTGGACAGAAGGCGACCAAAACCAATTAAGGTACCAGAATGTTGATAACATATCCAGCCAGCTAACCTCCAACTTCCCTAAACAGCCCCATGGGCCCCCTAGACCCAGTTTGATTAGCTTGATTCTTAGCTCTTATGTGGTCCGGTAGATTAGTGCCCGCTATCCCAGGTTTATAACAGCGAGGCAGAGTGATGAGCCCTAATCCCTCTGCCAGCCATCTGGTGGCAATTTCCCAGAGTGAAAGGAGCAGATTCACTAATCTGATAGTATAGGGACCCTGGCTGTCGCCCGCTACCGCGCTAATCTGAGCCTGACAGATACCCGGCCTGCATGCATCCTTTTCATCTCATCACTGGGATATACTGTAGATGATGGGCTGGGAGGTGAGCTGCCTCCACAACCAAAATGCTGGTGGGGGTGATGATTTCATGATGACACTTTGCCTCTACTTGTTATTGTTTGGGCAACTGTGCTTTACTGCTGATGGGAGTTGTCATTTGGGCAGATCCACAGTGGTGAGGTCAAACAGATGTAATGTTCTACTAGCTGCCAGAAGGTGGCAGTAAACCCTCACCACTGTCAAATCCCTGGGCATCTAATTATGACAGATCATTTATCCACCTGCTTCCCACTGCTACACCATTCAAACTGATTTAGGAGAACCAGGACTGACAGACAACCCACCGTTTCATATCCCTGGTGGGAATGTATGATGCATAGTGACAACACCATCAACCAAATGGATCACTAGTCACTTTAATAATGCCACTTTAATAATGTTTACATATCTTGCATTACTCATCTCATATGTATATGCTGTATTTTATACCATCTATTGCATCTTGCCGCTCTGTCATTGCCCCTCCACATATTTATATGTATATATTCTTATTCCATTCCTATACTTAGATTTGTGTGTATTAGGTAGTTGTGGAATTGTTAGATATTGCTACACTGTTGGAACTAGACGCACAAGCATTTCGCTACACTCGCAATAACATTTGCTAACCATGTGTATGTGACCAATAAGATTTGATTTGATCAAGATTTCAACTACTAAAGTACACTGATTTATGAGGACGGAAGCCACAGTGGCAGATGAACAAGCACTAATGATGTCACTATAACAGGCAGACAAACTGACAGACAGATACCTACCGATCTCTCCCCAGTGGAAAGGGTTGATGCCGCCCGTTGTGCAGTTGTAAACCAGCGCTGCTTTGGGTCTGCAAGGGAGCAGAGAGAGGAGGTCAGAGGGGTCAAGTGTTAAAGGGATCAAAGGGGAGGGTCCATTAGGAAACATCTATAAAATGAGCCCAGGAACACAAATCACATCAATTGAAAACACTGGGCTTCCTCATCAGTCAATGGTGTAGAGCTGGGGAGATGTGTTCGAACAAACTGGGCTAAGGTAGGTTTACAGGAGAACTTCCTGCAGGTCAATATGGGGGGTGTTTGTTTGTGTGGGTTAAACCATACAGTCATTGGTCAAACCATATTCCACCTGGGGGGAAAGTTAACCTGTGCACTGCCGTGTACCAGCCAGCGGCCAGGGTCAGGTTGATGACCACGTCCACGGGGATGAGGTCCGCCACCGCATCATTGTTGGCTCTCATGGTGCGCAGGATGCCCTTCCCCGCCTGATCAGACAGGACACAGGGTTACCACCACATCTCATAATCACCTGATCATCGTTTAAACTAGTGGCATCAAAATGAGTATATGAAAAATACAACGTAATAAGTATATCCTGGTACTTACGGCGATGAAGACTCCGCTTGGTCCATTGAAGTTGTCGATCCAGCCCTGAGACAGAGGAACAGGGAGGGAATAAATTAGTGTAATGAGAGATTAGGGGCCCTATTCAATCTGTCATTTAAAGGCAATGTTCCCGCATTAGACATATGCAGTCAAATGCTGCATATGTCTGTTCAATCGGAAAGTACTTAAAAATGTATATCTCGCAATCTGGAACGCTAAAGCGAGGCAGACTGAATAGAGACGTAGATGAAAGAGAACCCTAAGTACCCCCGTTAAAGCTGGAATCCTTAGTTGCTACATCTATTTTTGGATGTATAAATTAATGATATATACCCATTGATTCTTGAAGAATATACCCTATAAATGCCTAATGAGCTTAGTTCAACTGTCGTACCCCATCAGAACCCAAAATACAAGCTTTTTGTACTTTAATGTTTGTAAATGTAAACAAACATTGTGTAACCTAAAAACATAGTTTTAACTATAACTTTAATATCATGGATGGTCAGTCCTTGCATCCATAGCTCTGTCTATAAAATTTGAGAGTGGTTATATTTCTCCAGGCCCATCCCTCAGCTTTTTACCAAAACACAGGCAGGGTGTCCGCTTTGTTACTGTTTCAATTAGGGATTCTAGATTCAAGCAGCTATAACATTGCTGCAACATCATCAAGTTACAAATAGCCTCCTAACAGCATCATCAATTAGATTGCTGAGTTAGCATTCCGGTGGTGTGCTAGGCTAGCTACCTACGGTGAGTGAGACTGAGATAGGGAGAGTAACACAGTGTCCACATCAATTAGCCCTCCGGTAATACATTGGTAATAGACTTGGCTTATTTGTGTGGGTCTGTCTGTGGCTTGTCAATACAGGGTAAGGCTACATGATCTGGTGCAGACAGACAGACAGACAGACAGACAGACAGACAGACAAGAGTCCTTATCACACCGTCTGAGTCCATTTTTGCAGGTATACATATTTGACCCCCAGTGACATTTTAACACTTAACGGAGTTCTGAGGACATCGAGATGGAAGTTAATCTCTCTCTCACACACACTCACTCACTCACACACACACACACACACACACACACACACACACACACACACACACACACACACACACACACACACACCTCCCTCGTCTCGTCGCTCCCACGGTCTCGAACTGCCAGCGTAATAAACTGGTAATACGTGATCTTTTGGCTGTTTTGCCGGCAGGCCTGGCCCATCTCCACTTCTACACCCACTGGCTCTGGATCCTACACTGTTCAAAAGTTACAGTCCCAGAAAACTAAATACAGCCCTGGGGTTATGTAGTCGTTTTCTGTGAATATACTTAGTGCTGTTTAAAAGTGTATTATACTCTTATAATAATTTTTTCGTCTTCTAGATCTTTGGTCTCTTTCTGTGTGAATTCATGAAGCCTCAGACGTTCAAATAATATTCCTGTAGGAAAATAAAGTAAGCATGTCACCTGAATTTGATTTGGGGGAAAGAACTTTGACGAATATTATAGTCATGAAAATGATGAAATGTTGAACACCATCCTCCTATTGCTCCTCCAAAATTTTAAGCAGCAATAAAGTCTACATTTATTTTTAAAAGGCTTTAATATGTCCATCTGCCGCTATGCTAAGTGAGATTATAACGCTAAACGCTGTGGAATCCTTACGCTAAGATGTTATCCTACACTACAACAGCCGGACAGAATAGAAAATAAAAAGCAGCTTATTCATGAAAGTACCATCACCCTGTACATCCAGAAGAGGACTGGCCACCCCTCGGAAGTTGGTTCCTAGCTAGCTTTCTCCCTAGGTTCCTGCCTTTCTAGGGACAACTGCTGATGTCAAAAGGCCGTTATAAAATACATTATATTGATTGATTGATTACTGCACTTTCAGAGTGGCCTTTCCATTAACCTACAGTTGCTTTTCAGTGACCTATCTAGTAGGAGACATTCAGAGGCTCTCCGGTTTCAGCACTGGCAGTACCCCTTCCCTTTCCCCATCGCCCCTTCCTTGCCCCCCTCACATCGCCTACCCAGCTGTTGGGGTCAGGGATGCTCATCTTCGAGTCCTGGAATCCAGCCAAGCCGGACTTTCTGAACCATAAGAACACACCTGTCTTGGTCCAACCCTAATACAACCATTACTCACCATTACACCCCCAATCCCCCTTTAAGTCTGACTGTACACAGGGGAGATATATTGACCAGTGTACTATTACAGCGATCGATCGCTAATTCCCATCCATTTGGCACCACAGCAGGACATGATGGTGTGAGAATTGACAGGATTTTGACTGAGCCCTTTTACCATCACAGTGAAAGTGCTACATAGATTTTTATAAATTGTGATATATTTCTCAACAGTCAGGTGGCTGAGCCAATCACACTTCTTCTGATATACTTATCTTGCTGACCAGTCAGTACACTGTTTAACGTCCACAGACTACATACAGAATGTGATCCATGTATCTATTGATCATCTATTGACTTTATTGCTGCCAGCTATCCAGTGCCAATGCCCAGTAGAGTAATCAAGTCTCACAGAATGATACTGCATCTCAATGGTAACGGTACTCACAGGGAAAGGCTCCTGCCAGCTGGCTCCCACTATGGAGGGTCTGATGATGCCGATGCTGAGCTTGCTGCTCTCCCTCTGAACCACGCACTCTGCCAGGGCTTTGGTGTAGGTGTAGGTGTTGGGGCGCTCCCCGATGAGGCGCGGTGTGATGTCACGGACAATGCTGTCCTCCATCCACCTGCAGTCACAGACACAAGAGAACACTCACAATTAGACTCACATCACAATGGTACAGGACACATGCCAGGATTGAAGTAAAGTTGGCATTTTGTGTAGATAGACGAAACATCATTCACTCTGATAGCTGTCTGTGATGGTATTTATAATCAATCATTAGTTGGAAATGGCACAAGGTGGTGTGGACTTGACAGCACCCTTGGTTCGGTTCAATTCCATTTCAATCAGTTCATTCAGGAGATTAATTGAAATTCAATGAATATACTGTCATTTATCTAACTAATGGCTAGATTCTATCAGATCTGCGCTAGTCGACACCAGCATAGCAGTTGTTTGGTGGAACAGCGTTAGAGCTGTCAAATCCACAAGCAGCTCCCGACATTATACCTAAAGCAGACATTTTCTCGTTCTGAACTTCCAACGCGAGTGGGACAGGTGTGGCATTGTGACAATGATCACAAGAGCAGCTGCTCACCGATGTGACAGGTACAACGTAGTTCCACCTCCGACTGCGCCAAAACATCAGCTATGCGGGTGTTGGCTCTCGCCGGTTAAAGCTTGATCTGATTGAATCCAGGTCTATGTGCCATTTATCTTCACTGAGTATATTTTCAATGCATGAAATTTGCAAATGAATTCACTTCCTGAATAGATGGAGTCGTAATAGCAGCAACCCCACCCTCAACTCGGGTGCAGAAAGTAGACTTCACACTACTCACTCCAGGGAGTCGATGAGCTTTTTGGGTTCTACAGGCGGTGGGTAGATGATCTCGTCGATGTGCCTGCGGTTGCAGTTGGCGTAGGCTGTGGAGATGTGGATGAAGGCCTGGAGGTGGTGCATCTGCTGGGCCAGACTCAGGAGCTGCTGCGTCGCAATCACATTCAGCTGCAGGGCGTGTCTAGGAAGAGAGGACACACACACAGCAGGACTAGGTAAGAGATCACTGTGCATAAGTACACTAAAAAGCATAAGCACACTATGCATTACCATAATATCATCACAAGGAGAAAAGTGAGACAGTGAGAGAGAGACCGAGAGAGACAGACAGAGCGACTGAAAGACCGTGATAGACCGAGAGAGAGCGACAGAGAGATAAAAAGAGAGAGAGGAGGGTGAGAGAGAGAGAGAAAGAGCACGTTGGAAGGTTGGCATTATAATCATCCTCCCTCAAACCCTTTAATCGTCACACTTCATTCCAGGAATGTGCTTCCATTCCAGGAATAAACAGACAGAACTCTAGCTCACCTCTCAGCCAGTCTACAGAGAAAGATAGTGCTTCTCAGCCACAGTCAGGCAGTGTGGACGGTGTGTGTGTGTATGTGAGTGCAGATGTCAGATGTGGTTTGGCAGCAGTTGCCCATTAACGGCAGCGCGGGGACGGCAGTCATGACAGTCAGTGGCGACAGTCAGTGGCAGTGGCATGTCACGGGGGATAAGAGTGGTAGTAGAAGTAGGCAAGTAGGCCAGTTTGAGAACTATCAGAGCATTAGGCCAGTTTGAGAACTATTCTAGAGCACTAGGCCAGTTTGAGGACTATTATAGAGAACTATTCTAGAGCACTAGGCCAGTTTGAAAACTATTCCAGAGCACTAGGCAAGTTTGAGGACTATTATAGAGAACTATTCTAGAGCACAAGGCCAGTTTGAGAATATTCTAGAGAACTATTCCAGAGCACTAGGCCAGTTTGAGGACTATTCTAGAGAACTATTCTAGAGCACTAGGCCAGTTTGAGGACTATTATAGAGCACTAGGCTAGTTTGAGAACTATTATAGAGAACTATTCTAGAGCACTAGGCCAGTTTGATAACTAATATAGAGCACTAGGCTAGTTTGATAACTATTATAGAGAACTATTCTAGAGCACTAGGCCAGTTTGATAACTAATATAGAGCACCAGGCCAGTTTGAAAACTATTATAGAGCACTAGGCTAGTTTGAGAACTATTATAGAGAACTATTCTAGAGCACCAGGCCAGTTTGAAAACTATTATAGAGCACTAGGATAGTTTGATAACTATTATAGAGAACTATTCTAGAGTACTAGGCCAGTTTGATAACTATTCTAGAGCACTAGGCTAATTTGAGAACTATTCTAGAGCACTAGGCCAATTTGAGCACTATTATAGAGAACTATTCAAGAGCACTTGGCCAGTTTGAGGACAATTATAGAGCACTAAGCTAGTTTGAGAACTATTATATAGCACTATTCTAGAGCACTAGGCCAGTTTGATAACTATTCTAGAGCACTAGGCCAGTTTGAGGACTATTATAGAGCACTAGGCTAGGTTGAGAACTATTATAGAGAACTATTCTAGAGCACTAGGCCAGTTTGAGGACTATTAATAAGCACTTGGCCAGTTTGAGAACTATTATAGAGCACTAGGCCAATTTGAGAACTATTATAGAGCACTAGGCCAATTTGAGAACTATTGTAGAGAACTATTCTAGAGCACTAGGCCAATTTCAGAACTATTATAGAGAACTATTCTAGAGCACTAGGCCAGCTTGAGAACTATTCTAGAGCACTAGGCCAGTTTGAGAACTATTATAGAGCACTAGGCCAGTTTGATAGCTACTATAGAGCACTAGGCATGTTTGAGAACTATTATAAAGCACTAGGCTAATTTGAGAACTGTTATGGAGCACTAGGCCAGTTTTAGAACTATTACAGAGCACTAGGCCAGTTTAAGAGAGAACACCACTGTGACTGTGGACTGCTCCCAACAGTGTGTTCCTCACTGTTCCAAGCTGCTGAGTCATTAATGAATTCCGCTATTGGATTTTCATTAGGGTGCTAGATATATTGTATCCTAGCAGCTATAGTGGCTATGGTGCTTATCACTGCTTCAGTGCTAGGCTTGACTAGCCTTGTACGTTTGCACAGCATAGATGCCGTGTCTATGGCACTATCTGAAGAGCTGTAGTCTTGGTCCCAGTGATTAAACTGTTGTCTGATTATGCTCCAACACCCCCTGGCAACTTTGTTTCCCTGGCTGGTGTGTTTACGGACATATTCAATCAATCCTTATCCCAGTCTGCTATTCCCACATGCTTCAAGAGGGCCACCATTGTTCCTGTTCCCAAGAAAGCTAAGGTAACTAAGCTAAATGACTATCGCTCTGTAGCACTCACTTCCGTCATCATGAAGTGCTTTGAGAGACTAGTCAAGGACCATATCACCTCCACCCTACCTGACACCCTAGACCCACTTCAATTTGCTTACCGCCCCAATAGGTCCACGGACGACGCAATCACACTGCCCTAACCCATCTGGACAAGAGGAATACCTATGTAAGAATGCTGTTCATTGACTACAGCTCAGCATTTAACACCATAGTACCCTCCAAACTCGTCATTAAGCTTGAGACCCTGGGTCTCGACCCCTCCCTGTGCAACTGGGTCCTGGACTTCCTGATGGGCCGCCCCCAGGTGGTGAGGGTAAGTAAAAATATCTCCTCGCGGATCCTCAACACTGGGGCCCCACAAGGGTGCGTTCTCAGCCCTCTCCTGTACTCCCTGTTCACCCATGACTGCGTGGCCATGCACGCCTCCAACTCAATCATCAAGTTTGGAGACGACACTACAGTGGTAGGCTTGATTACCAACAACGACGAGACGGCCTACAGGGAGGAGGTGAGGGCCCTCGGAGTGTGATGTCAGGAAAATAACCTCACACTCAATGTCAACAAAACAAAGGAGATGATCGTGGACTTCAGGAAACAGCAGAGGGAGTACCCCCCTATCCACATCAACCGGACAGTAGTGGAGAAGGTGGAAAGTTTTAAGTTCCTCGGCGTACACATCACAGACAAACTGAAATGGTCCACCCACACAGACAGCGTGGTGAAGAAGGCCTAACAGCGCCTCTTCAACCTCAGGAGGCTGAAGAAATGTGGCTTGTCACCAAAAACAAACTTTTACAGATGCACAATCGAGAGCATCCTGTCGGGCTGTATCACCGCCTGGTACGGCAACTGCTCCGCCCACAACCGTAAGGCTCTCCAGAGGGTAGTGAGGTCTGCACAACGCATCACCGGGGGCAAACTACCTGCCCTTCAGGACACCTACACAACCCAATGTCACAGGAAGGCCAAAAAGATAATCAAGGACAACAACCACCCGAGCCACTGCCTGTTCACCCCGCCATCATCCAGAAGGCGAGGTCAGTACAGGTGCATCAATGCAGGGACCGAGAGACTGAAAAACAGCTTCTATCTCAAGGCCATCAGACTGTTAAACAGCCATCACTAACATTGAGTGGCTCCTGCCAACATAGTGACTCATCTCTAGCCACTTTAATAATGAAAAAATTGATGTAATAAATGTATCACTAGCCACTTTAAACAATGCTACTTTATATGTTTTCATACCCTACATTACTCATCTCATATGTATATACTGGACTCTATACCATCTACTGCATCTTGCCTATGACGTTCGGCCATCGCTCATTCATATATTTTTATGTACATATTCTCATTCATTCTTTTACACTTGTGTGTATAAGGTAGTTGTGAAATTGTTAGGTTAGATTACTCGTTAGATATTACTGCATGGTCGGAACTAGAAGCACGAGCATTTCACTACACTCGCATTAACATCTGCTAACCATGTGTAGGTGACAAATCAAATTTGACAACATTGTGTGACAGACAAGAGAACGTGAGAGAGAACAGGGGAGAGAGAAATACAGAGGAAGGGATGGAGAGGTAGCGGTGAAAAGACAAAGTCAGAGAAGAGAGCTATGATGCTGTTCAGAGAACAATCTCACAGCTTTTCCCTAACTGAGCTGTCAGTCATGGCTAATGTTCCGCCTCCCCACACTTCCTTTCACCTCTCTGACTGCATCTCATCCCTTAAGGCTGTCCTGTCTGTCCTACTCTACGGGATCTGTTCCCAGCAGCCACACAGGCACCCAGACAGGCGTATTTAACAGTATGATGAAGACTTGTGAGAATACACTGAGACAGATAGACACAGAGCTCTTTAATGTTTTAATAATCCCTCTGAAGACCTCATTCCTGCTTCCTCACTGAGTAGGAGACATCTAAAGACATCTCTCTACCCCCTACAGCTAGCTACCTGCAGACTCCCTGGATACATCTCTCTGTCTGTCTCTCTCTCACCACATGGAACATCGATGCACTGTCTACTACGTGAGATGATGAAACCACGTGGAATATTGAAAACTTAAACAGTTTCAAAATCCTTAATATAAATTCAATGTTACTGTAAGTCTTTATTCGCTCAACAACATTGTTTTGGATTTTGATTTAATATGTTTAATGATGTACGTGTTTGCCTGTCAACCATTTTAGGTCAACAATGTTGCTTGATAGACGCTACACAAAGCTATATTATTGGGGAATCTCTGTTGTCTTTCTCAACATCTTCATCATACTCTAGATGTATCAGCTTTCCCATTGGTCAACACCAGAGCACAAATAGACCACACTATCAACCAAACATCACTTCCTGTAGGAAGTCCCCGCACACTGGGCACTTCCTGGTACTCGGGACAATGACAAAGCAAAACCCTTCGACCCCATAAACCAGACCTGAGTAAAACAACAAGAATAAAACACGTGACCAAGATAGAGACGACCCTGGCCCCTATACGGGCTGACCTCCTCTCAACTAGAGACTGTCTACTGGGTTGACGTCATTTAATAGGATCTCTATGTCTTTGTACCTCTCTCTGTGTCAGACACAAGCTATGTCCATGCATTTATACACAATCAAACAGATTTGATTTGTTGAGTTGATAAAGTGGTGAGTTAGCATGTGAGCTAGGTGATAGAGGAAGAGTCAGTGTGTAGGGGGTTGTGGTCCTCACTTGAGGGGTTCGTCGAAGCGGATGGTGGCAGCACAGTGGAAGATGATGTTGACGCAGGAGGTCAGTCTCTCTACGTCCTCAGGACTGATGGCCAGGGCAGGCTGTGTCAACTCACTGCTGATAGGAACTATCTTCTGGTGGAAGTCTGGGTTGTCCTCCCTCACGCGGTCAAACAGCTGCAGGAAATGCACACATAGATGCATCAGATCATATCAACGTATGTCAAGCCATTGATTTAACCAGGTCAATATGTAAAGGGCGCTGTATACATAGATGTCTGTAACAATTCTGTCCACATTGATGTTTGGCTGGAGGCTATTTCTCTGCACAACTGCTACTGTGTGAAGCCATGGCAGCTTTTACCTAACAATAGCACCATAGTAGTATTTGCAAGCCTCAGTATTAACAATATGGGTCATGTTGCCCTATGTAATTGACGAATGACTCGTATTTAAAACACAGATTGAGCGGGTGTCAATATTTGCATTTTCCCACAATGCCCTTGTAGCAGTGGCGTTGCTCATAGGAGACCACACGCTGCAGTACCAGAGCACACTGTTTGCGTGTGTGTGTGTGTGTGTAACATGTTCCCTGTTGCTGTGACTCAGATGAGGTGGGGCGTGCACCCTACGGAACACTACACAGGAAATGAAACCACCTTATCACCAAGGAGGGAGATAATATCACTCCTTATCCTCCATGCAAAAACCATTATCAACAAATTGTAGGTTTTAGTCTTGAATGATGGTGTTTTAGGGCTGAATATAAGAACACAACAAACAGAAGGGAAGATAAAGTCTCTTGTGACAGACGAGACATAAATAAAGTAGCTGGCCAGTGTGCACCTCAGATTTGGCTCTGGGTGTCAAGAATAAAGGAAGTGCATAAGAAAACTGCACTGGACATTTCAGATTGCTAGTGATTAGGATTAGCATGTGTGAGTTATGAAATTGGCTCTGTGTGTGGTGTATGGTGTGTGTGGTGTGTGGTGTGTGTGTGTGTGGTGTGGCAGTACCGGCTGCCCTGGTAAGCAGACCACTAAGTGAAGAGCAGGACAGATGTTGAGTAATGCCTCCAACAGCTGTTCATATCCATGTTCTCTCTCCCCATCTCCATCCATCTCTCTTTCTATCGCTGTCTCTTTCCTGGCTCTCTAATGAGTCCATGTTGACTGCACTTTTCCTCACATCCTGACAAACTCTGATGAACTCTGTTGACCTCATTCACCCTGGTGGAAAAAGCCCAAAGTCACTGAGGTCACAATGTATTGTCTTCCCCATTCTGCTTTCTACTCCAGCTCAACCAGCCTCTACTCTACTGATTTCAGAGGAGCTCGGTGTGGCCCCACCATTTTTTTTAATGCAGCCCTGAAGTTGTGGCCGAGCTGACTGTGAACCTCTAGGCCATGTGTTGGTGTAGCCCCCTTGAAGGTGGGCAGCAAAACTGGCACAAACACCCACCAACCACCAACCAACCCAGGTAACACAGTGCTCTGAGGAAGTTTTTACCCAGTCAGCAAAACAACAGAAATCAAACAGAGACCAGCCTTTTACAGTTTTGCAACACAGCTGCCTTGGAAGAGGTACTGGGTCCAAAAAGCATGAAACCTAGGTGGCATAAAGTGGCACAGACCCTTTCATAGTGGCTTGGAAAAGGCCCACTTTAAGGTATGGGGCACGCTTAGTGAGAGAGACAGAGGGAGGGAGCGAGAAGGATCAGTTTCACTCCCGTCTGTAACCAGCTATTCCCTTCACTCTTATCAGAGTGGTCCCAGCCATACAGAAAACCACTGCTGCTGATCCAACAAAAAACTATGACTACACTGTACATCATGTATAGTACCAACACTACTACTACACTGTACATCATGTATAGTACCAACACTACTACTACACTGTACATCATGTATAGTACCAACACTACTACTACACTGTACATCATGTATAGTACCAACACTACTACTACACTGTACATCATGTATAGTACCAACACTACTACTACACTGTACATCATGTATAGTACGAACGCTACTACTACACTGTACATCATGTATAGTACCAACGCTACTACTACACTGTACATCATGTATAGTACCAACACTACTACTACACTGTACATCATGTATAGTACCAACGCTACTACTACACTGTACATCATGTATAGTACCAACGCTACTACTACACTGTACATCATGTATAGTACCAACGCTACTACTACACTGTACATCATGTATAGTACCAACGCTACTACTACACTGTACATCATGTATAGTACCAACACTACTACTACACTGTACATCATGTATAGCACCAACACTACTACTACACTGTACATCATGTATAGTACCAACACTACTAACTTATCAGAATGAATGTAACCTGTCAGCCTTGTTGTAAAAAAACATAATTTAAGACAAGAGAGGGATAGGAAAAAAGAGGACGAGAGTGAGAGAGAGAGAGGGAGAGAGGAAGAGAGAGGGAGAGGGAGGGAGAGGGAGAAAGAAAGATGAAGAGCGAGGAAGAGAGATGGAGGAAGAGAGGGAAAGAGAGGAAGAGAGAGGAAGCGAGAGAGAGGGGGAGAGGGAGGGGGAAGAAATAGTGAGTGCATTAAGGTCAGAGGGGTAAGTGAGGTCAGAGATTGTGGGCCTGTGCATGGCCTTTGTTCAGAGATGAAGAGAGAAGGGCATTGTGGGATATGGGTGTTCTTTTGTGAGAGACTGAGGCAGTCTCCCAGTGCCAGCCTACCACTGATCTCCCCTCTGGCACAAACCATCTGACTGTGTGTTACTGTGTGTGTCTCTCTCTCTCTCTCTCTCTCACTCTCTCTGTGTGTCTGTGTGTGTGCATGAGTTTCAATGTGTGTGAGAGACAGAGTGTGGATGTGTGCCCGCATCTTCCCACAGTAACAGCGCAGCATGGCCGTCAGGGCTGAGACAGAGGAGCTAATCTCTCTGTATCTCTGTAGCCTCAGACACAAAGCCAAGAGGGATGTGTCACTGCTGGGATGACTGGGCTCGAACACAGCATCCATTTAACAGGGATTATCTATTCAACAGAGTTATCTATTAGATATCTGTTATTCTGACTGACTATGTAGGGCTGCCAGCCTCGCTGCCTCTCGTGCCACATGCCAACCAGCCCCAGATGAGGAGCAGCATGAAATGACTGGCACCGTGCAAAGCTGGCAGCCTAGGCCTCTCTGTCAAACTCCCGGTCTCTGGGTGGGTCTCTGGGCGGGACCTGTGTGTAAGGGTATAACCATGTGTCGGTGAGTACTCCCTGATCATGCCAACCTGCTCCAGGTGAGTCTATATGTGAAGAAATGCCTAGGGGTCGTAAATCTCCAGACTCTCCTCCCGCTTGGCCTAGGGGTCGTAAATCTCCAGACTCTCCTCCCGCTTGACCTTGGGGTCGTAAATCTTCAGACTCTCCTCCCACTTCAACAGTGGCGTTTGTGGACTTTCAGTGTTAGGTTCTAATTTTCAGAGTAAATAACTCAGACACTAGAGAAGCTTTAACCAAGTTTAATTATTCCCAAAGGGTCGACACAGCTGTATTCAGAGAAAAGACATGACTTCCCCCGTGGTGGTATTCATACCCCACTTTGGGTGGAGTCTCCTCTTTATCTCAAAACATTGCATCCTTCTTGCTAAGCAGGGAACTAAGTGATATGAGCCTTCAACAGTTTCTCCCCTTACCAGTACTGTCACGAGCAATCGTTTTCCCTGCACTCAGCACATTCCGAGCTTAGTTGTCTTACTACAGAGAACCATTGACTTCTCACTCTTTTATATACTAGGAGTCTGATCTATCATGTCTTTAATATCTCAATGTTCAAAGTTTACCCCGAATCCAACAACAGAAACCCAACACTAATGGCCCCTTCCTTTCAGCTAGCAACCTGAGCTGCCATGTTAAAACAGCTTCACTGACCATCCTGTAAATATAGCCACTCATTCACAGTCCCTTTAGAGATGTCAGAGAGAGAGAGAGAGATGTCAGAGAGAGATGTCAGAGAGGGAGAGAGAGAGAGGTCCCCTGGAGCAAAGATATGGCAGGGAAAGAGAGAGTAGCTAGAGCGAGATAAAGAGAGGTAAGGGAATAAAAGTTACAATGTGAATGACAGAAAGGGAAGCATGTGGAGTGTTTTGTGTGTGCTGTTGTCCCTAGGGAGGCTTGTATACAGCAGCATAATGAGATTGTATTGCTCATGCATGGTGGGCTGTGGTTGGATGTGATGGGGAGTGGAATGGAGCTGACTGGGTGTCTCTTTGCCGGGTGAGCCACAACTTCACAGGCGTGAAATAGAATCATGACATAGAAGACCGGCTGCAGCTCTGGAGTGATGCAGACTGGGCATCTGTCCTGCTTCATGTACAGGGTCCCTGGTGGCTGAAGCAATCACATGTACAGCTCAGGATTGGCACATAAATGCACACGGGGTAAGACACACAAATGAACATAGACACATGTAAGTACGCACACGCACACCCACCCACCCACACACGCGCACACAGCCATGTAGGCCAAATAGGCTGTCTCTGCAGATAGCCGGCTGGTAAGTGCTCAGATTAAACACAGTACACACCAAAGATATCCCTGGCTTCTTCCCCCACTCCTGGTCGAACAGCTGTTAGTGCTTCAGCCAGGCTGGGTGGATGGATGCTGGGTAATTGGGTCTGCTTTGTGGTTGGCCCCCTCTCAGCTGATCACAAAGCCGGAAATCTACAGTAGCTCGAAGTCCTGATAAGTCTACAGTACAAAGGTAGAGCACTATAATATAGGGAATGGAGCTGTTTGAAGACATATCATGGCTTTAAGCCATTTCTATGTGTCTGTCTCAGTTTATTATCTCTGTTTAGTCTTTATATTCTCTGTGGTTGACTCTTGGGGAGAAACATTGGAGTGGACTTCCAGGAATGATTCCCCTGGGAGAGAGCGCCAGCTATCTTGGACGTCATCCAGTCCCTGTACATACCACGGCTCCTCAAAGACCCGGGGGATTCTTCAGCGGTGCAGACCAGGGCATAATTCATAAAAGCAAACAGAGGCGGAAGACAGAGCATTGCTGATCATCCAGTCCCAGCTGGAGGCTAACGCTGTGCTCAACTCAATACCAACAGGACAGTACGGTTTACTTTACGGTGACAGACAGCAATGTTAGAATATGCGCTCGGCAGTCGGCATACCGATGGCATGACATTCCACTTCTGAGACAGTGACCTCATGGCGAGCCATGGCAAATTCCATTATCCCTCTAGAACAAACCAAATGGAACTCGGGACTACTTTGTAATGAGAGACACAAATCCATGTGGTCACTGGAAACCACCGGCAGGGACAGACCTAACTCCATGCTTTAATGATCAAGCAAACGTAATGCTCAGGTTAACTGCTACTTCTCCTCAGTGGTCGTACCATCGTAACCCCTAGGGGTTAGGGAAGGTGACAGAGGGATGTGGAGAGGGTTGTGGCCCCTCTGAGGAGCGTTACTTGTGGCCCCCGGCGGCCGGCCCTGGTCCAGAGGGGTGTTCGGCCGAGCGGAATCCCGGAACTCGGGTCGGAGCGCTACTGTTGTTAATCCATCGATTACAGAGGAAACCAAGCTGACAGCACCCCCACGCTCCAACGAGCACCGAGACACACACTGCATCATGGCAAGAAAAACACACACACACTTCAACAAAAAATACCAGAGGTGTTTCCATGTTTCCATGTAACAGAATCAGCATTCTACTGGCATCCAAACCATCCTCCTTCACCTGAGTCACTTATTCCTTAAAGGAAACCTTATGGTGGTTTGATTCAGTCTGGTGACGATGTGTGTTTCAATCAGTTTCCATTCACAGTTTATCAAAGGGAGGAACACGGTGAGGCTGGGTAATCTTGATGAACACGATATCCTCTGTGTTATAGAGAACAGGCTCTTATCCTGACATCAAAACCTGGAGCTTCTCAGAACCTCTGACTCCTTTAGAGGAAATGAAAATGGAGCCCTCTCATCCCAGGCTAGATCAATAGCATGCACGTAGGCATGCAAACACCCGCGCACACACACACATGCACACACACCTGCAAACACACACCTGCAAACCCACACACACACACCTGCACACACACACCTGCAAACCCCCACACACACAGACACACACAGACCAAGGGCTAAGTCATTACACATGAACAAGTCAACTCTGACCCCCAAGCATTCCATACTTTGAAATTTCACAGCGACACTCTCTCTTCCTCTCGCTGTTTAAGTTCCATCCGTCAACCACAAGTCCAAGACTGGAGAGCAGTAGGTGACCAATGGCTGTGCAGGTCTGAAGAGATGACCTCAGGGCTCTGTCTACTGCCTCCTCCAGGTCATTCATGTAGGGCGTCTGTTAGAGTTGGAGACGTTGTGATTTGGTGTGCACCAAGGCACCGTTCTAGCATCGCTACTTTATGACCTCAACATGCGGTCACACAAAAAGAGAAGGTCATCAATCATGCAGAAAGACCATCACATTGGATCAGCTAAATGCCTTGTCTAATACACAAACAACTATATAGATGTGGAAAGGGCAAGGTGCTTGGCAGACTCTTTATCCCTATGGGGACACCAGTGTGGGTTGCTGTGGTCCCCATTAGGGCCACCACTGAGCATGTGCTAAATGCATGTCTGCCCTACCCTGATGGCTCTCCTGGCACTGTTCAATGTGCTAATTTGTTTCACAAACCAAGTTCATTTGTGGCCTAATTATACGCTAAACATTCTCTCGCTCTCTCTCTCTCTCTCTCTCTCTCTCTCTGAAGGGAGTCGTGGGTGTATGGAGTGCCTGCCGCCAGCCTCGCTGCCTCTCTGCCCCTCGTGCCACATGCCAACCAGCCCCAGATGTGTAGCTGCATGAAATGACTGGCACTGTGCCAAGCTGCCAGCCTAGGCCTCTCTGTCAAACTCCCGGCCTCTGGGTGGGTCTCTGGGCGGATCTCTGGGCGGGTCCTGTGTGTAATGGTATAACCCTGTGTGGGCGAGTGTTCTCTGAACTGTTATATCCACCATTTAAACAGAGCTTTACAGGGCCTTGTAATATACTTTTATGTATTGAAATGTAATTCCACGCAGTAAACAACACACCATACTGTAGGATGCAGTCATTGGACCTAGTTCAATAACACCAGGCCAGATGGGAGCAGCAGTGCTAGTCATGGACCCGTTTTACAGCCATAACCCGCCAACAGTTATGCCCTGCCTGTGTTAAAGGTGATTACCCACAGTGAGAGCTGGCCTTTATCAATGCAGGGAGACAGTTACAAGGTTATAAGTAGGGCAGGAACAAGTGGAAACACCAAGCTCCCTGTTATGGAAGAAAGCAATCAGGCCTGAATATGAGTCGCAAAAAAGAGGAAATCGATAATGCAATGTATTCGTGGGGGACCCATGCATATCCACGAGCACACGCATGCGAGCACACACACACACACACACACACCCGCAGTACCCTTAATGAGCTCGGGAGTTGAGGGCCTTCCCTCCTTCACTGTGGGTGACTCTTAAAACTCTCATACTAGAGCAGGTCTGCAGTGTGTAGACTCGCCTTGTAAACACAGCCAGCCAATAAGTGTTACCCTGGATGCTCCCCAGAGGTACTTGGTCCACACCAGCCGGCCCATCCATCCCAGGGGCACCCAAAATGCAAGGACTCAATACCAGAGAGGATTATAGTACCAGCCACTGTCACCACTGGTTTACCACAGAGCACTGAAACAAAGGAATCCACAAAGGCAGACATTTCTAAATACATTATGGACGTAGTTGCAGCCTTAATCTAAACAGAGGTTTTGTTTCTACTGGACAACATGTGACCTCGTCCCCAAGCTCAATTGCTACCATATATAGAAAGCCATCTGGGGATAAAATTACTGACATTGAATTCAGTGAGGCAGGAAAGCTTTAGGCTATTTCAGTTATAGAGTGCCCTAAAATACTAATTGTCATTGTAGGTTTCTGTAAAAGTGTGTTAAATATCTAGGTGGAGTAGTTGCCTAATATGGAAACCTTAATATAGGCTGAATGCCAAGCCTGTAAACTTTGTGGATTTTACATTGCCTGGCCAACATGCCTTGCTTATATTTTACAACTCAGTTGTTCGTCATATCATAGAAGTGATTCAAATGTGTAAATGGTCGGGGCACTTTAAAGGAGCCGAGGGATTATTAAGTCATCATTGGTCAGCTTTCCTCCACGTCTAGTTTTCCCTGAACTCCTGGTCCTAATGGGGTATGGATGTGGTAGTTCAATAACCTTTAGATGACTGGCTAGGTAGTCTGTCCTGGCTGTCATTCTGATCTGGCCCTGCCCTCCCTCCGTAGAGACTAAACTCCAGGCCAATGTTCCCTCTAAGCTGCGAGCGAGCGTTCACGGTCACGCAGCTCCCCCAGAAACAAATATAGCCCACAGAGAGAAGCACTCAACAATCGCAGTCGACTGGTCGATCTCCAAGCAGGGCTGTGGCGGACACGGAATTTTGTCAGCCAGTGATTGTCAAGAAAATAACTGTCGGTCTCACAGTAATTGACCGTTCATGAACAAACACATTTAACATCTCCTGTCTTCCACACACAGCCTCCAAGCCACGGATGCAGACCTTTGGAACATCTACATTTGAAAAAGTCTAATAAATGTAATATAGCCCTGCACCTTCACAATAAATCCATGTAATACAGCCCTACACCTTCACAATAAATCCATTATTTACTTTAGACAGGTCTAAAGAAACATGATATGAAGAAAATGTAGTCTATTTCAGAATAACAGAACACCATACTCTGAGTTGTCCTTATGTTAGATACTGATCTGGCTATGCCATATGGCTGTGGGCTACAATAGTTCATTTAGAAGACAAGATTTGCTTAGAATTTCGTGGCATTATTTTATAGAATGAAGAATACAATTGAATACAATTGCAACAGTGTGCATCCTTATCCAATTCCGAGGAGCATATTGAAGATATTGGAACTGTCCACATTTACTTTTCGTCAGCCAACAAGATGAGTAGGCCTAACGAACAGCAAGAGCACGAGCCTATGTCAATCTACTATCCCCCATAGTACAAAAGTTGACCTATTCTATTCTGTGTGAGAAATAAATATTCCAAACATAGTCTGGGACAGATGCGATAGATCCCAAATTAATACAACCACTAGCATCAAAAACATTTTTTTTACGCAATGAGGCTGACCCAACAGATCAGAACGTTTAGCTTAAAATGTTGATAAACTATTAGCCTATTTCTTCACATTATAAGCACAGCAATACGCACACGACAGTAGGCTAAAAACACTAATGGGAAAACAGCATTATCAAAAGTGACCACAAATATGATATGCAGGTAATGCCTTTACTATAAAGGTGCATTTTTATGGTGAAAATGATCTTCCCCAAACTTGAAACTCACACGCTGCACACATTATGTATGCCAGTTAAGCTCCACACCCGTTGTAAAGCGGAGTAATGTGCTTCATTTTAAGAAGTTATTTGGCCACTTTAATTGTGATACAATCCTTAATTAAACAAATATGCCTATGGGCTAGGCTACATGGGGTGTGCGACTATGATTCGAAAAAGTCATTTAAAAAAGGCATTGTTTCTTATGCTGGGCATCATATACAATTGATAATATATAATTCACAAGTGACAGGCTAATATTGCACCCATCAGACTATTCTTGATTTAATCTTTACATACAGTTGAAGTCGGGAAGATTACATAACTATCACGTTTGTCTGAATGGACCAAGGCGCAGCGTACTTAGAGTTCCACATGTTTAATAATTATGAAACTCACCAAAAACAATACAGAAGAAAAGGAAACGTGACGTTCTGGGCTGCTCACAGGCAGCTACACAAAAACAAGATCCCACAAACAACAGGTGGGAAAAGGCTGCCTAAATATGATCCCCAATCAGAGACAACGATAGACAGCTGCCTCTGATTGGGAACCATACCAGGCCAACAAAGAAATAGAAAACATAGATTGCCCACCCTAGACACACCCTGACCTAACCAAATAGAGAATTAAAAGGATCTCTAAAGGTCAGGGAGTCATTAAAACTTGTTTTTCAACCACTCCACAAATTTCTTGTTAACAAACTATAATTTTGGCAAGTCGGTTAGGACATCTACTTTGTGCATGATACAAGTAGTTTTTCCAACAATTGTTTACAGACAGATTATTTCACTTATAATTCACTGTATCCCAATTCCAGTGGGTCAGAAGTTTACATACACTAAATTGACTGTGCCTTTAAACAGCTTGGAAAATTCCAGAAAATGATGTCATGGCTTTAGAAGCTTCTGATAGGCTAATTGACATAATTTGAGTCAATTGGAGGTGTACCTGTGGATGTATTTCAAGGCCTACCTTCAAACTCAGTGCCTCTTTGCTTAACATCATGGGCAAATCAAAATAGATCAGCCAAGAACCCAGAAAAAACATTGTAGACCTCCACAAGTCTGGTTCATCCTTGGGAGCAATTTCCAAATGCCTTAAGGTACCACGTTCATCTGTACAAACAATAGTTCGCAAGTATAAACACCATGGGACCACGCAGCCATCATACCACTCAGGAAGGAGACATGTTCTGTCTCCTAGAGATGAATGTACTTTGGTGCGAGAAGTGCAAATCAATCCCAGAACAACAGCAAAGGACCCTGTGAAGACGCTGGAGGAAACAGGTACAAAAGTATCTATATCCACAGTAAAACAAGTCTTATATCAACATAACCTGAAAGACCGCTCAGCAAGGATGAAGCCACTGCTCCAAAACCCACCATAAAAAAGCCAGACTACGGTTTGCAACTGCACATGGGGACAAAGATTGTACTTTTTGGAGATATGTCCTCTGGTCTGATGAAACAAAATTAAAACTGTTTGGCCATAATGACCATCGTTATGTTTGGAGGAAAAAGGGGGATGCTTGCAAGCCGAAGAACACCATCCCAACTGTGAAGCACGGGGGTGGCAGCATCGTGTTGTGGGGGTGCTTTGCTGCAGGAGGTACTGGTGCACATCACAAAATAGATAGCATCATGAGGCAGGAAAATGATGTGGATATATTGAAGCAACATCTCAAGACATCAGTCAGGAAGTTAAAGCTTGGATGCAAATGGCAGAACTGAAAAAGTGTGTGTGAGCAAGGAGGCCTTCCAACCTGACTCACTTACACCAGCTCTGTCAGGAGGAATGGGCCAAAATTCAACCAACTTGTTATGGGAAGCTTGTGGAAGGCTACCCGAAACATTTGACCTAAGTTAAATCAAATCAAATGTATTTATATAGCCCTTGGTACATAGGCTGATATCTCAAAGTGCTGTACAGAAACCCAGCCTAAAACCCCAAACAGCAATCAATGCAGGTGTAGAAGCACCTGCAAGTGTAGAAGCACCAGCCATTTAAAGGCAATGCTACCAAATACTAATTGAGTGTTTGTAATTTTCTGACCCACTGGGAATGTGATGAAAGAAATACAATTTGAAATAAATAATTCTCTCTACTATTATTATATTTCACATTCTTAAAATAAAGTGGTGATCCTAACTGACCTAAGACAGGGAATTTTTACTAGGATTAAATGTCAGGAATTGTGAAAAACTGAGTTTAAATGTACTTGGCTAAGGTGTATGTAAACTTCCGACTTCAACTGTATACTAAATAATATATGTGTGAAATTTGTTTTGATTTAGAATGGACCATTATCATGCAAACAGTGGTAGGGGAAAAATACATGTCATCACTGCACTTAAATAGAGAATGGAGGACACTTTTCCTGTGGTTCATTTTCATGCCAACCAGGTAGGCTATACTCCTGTTGTAAAGAGAAGTCATGTGCTTAATATTTGCTTAATATTAGGAATGTTGAGAAATAAATAAAGTAGGCCTATGCTATAAAAAGCTGATGGGTGCCTCCCCTTTATAATAGAAGCCATCACTCTGTTTTCTCATGCAATTGCATAGCCTATATAAATGTTGCACTACATGAGCTCATGGGCTCTTATGAAGTGTTTGATTCGTTTTGTAATGACATTTGCATTGATGTCAGAGTGATTAGAGGGACAATCGAGTGCTGAGTACCAGGCAGTTAGCGAGTTTGGTAGGCTACTAATGACCATCATCAGCATCAGAGCTTGGAGAAGCCTAATTACCGTGACTAAACGGTCAGGTGGAATTTGACTGCCTTCATGACTCGTGATGGTCACTGCAACATCAATGTTGTATTTTGAGACAAGCTTGAATAAGCTAAGTAGCCAATAGGCAGAGGGTAGCATCATTTGTCTGATTCTCTGTAGTAATGGTATGGGAATAATTATGCATTTTACTTTGTGAAGTGGTTTCTTGCATCAAACAACACACCAACATGTTCAGTCACCTTGTCTGAAGGACATGTGGATAAACAGTTAAAAAAAATAATAATATTGAACTTTTATTTAACTAGGCAAGTCAGTTAAGAACAAATTCTTATTTACAATCTACCCCAGCCAAACCCAGATCACTGGGCCAACTGTGCCCCACCCTATTGGACTCCCAATCACAGCCGGATATGATGCAGCCTGGATTCAAACCAGGTACTGCAGTGACACCTCTTGTACTGAGTTGCAGTGTCTTAGACCATTGCGAAACTCGGGAGACCAGTTTAATATCAACCCCTGTACGTTTTTATCAAATGTTTAATGGAATGTAGGCCTACACTGAACACCACACATTGGCTTCTACTGTAGGGTGAATGATAGAACAGCTATTTCCATTTTAAATAGTTATGGGAAGGCCTCCCTGGTGGCGCAGTGGTCTAAGGCACTGCATCGCAGTGCTAGCTGTGCCACCAGAGACTCTGGGTTTGAGCCCAGACTCTGACACAGCCGGAAGTACATGGTGCGACGCACAATTGGCCTAGTGTGTTCCGGATTAGGGAGGGTTTGGCCGGTAGGGATATCCTTGTCTCATCGTGCACTAGCGACTCCTGTGGCGGGCCAGGCGCAGTGCACGCTGACCAGGTCGCTAGGTGTACGGTGTTTCCTCCGACACATTGGTGCGGCTGGCTTCCTGGTTGGATGCGCGCTGTGTTAAGAAGCAGTGCGGCTTGGTGGGGTTGTGTTTCGGAGGAAGCATGTCTCTCCCGAGCCCGTACGGGAGTTGTAGAGATGAGACAAGACAGTAACTACTAATAATTGGATACTATGAAACTGGGGAGAAAAAGGGGGTAAAAAAATGATGGGATGCTTTTTCTCCATTGTTTTTGATGGTAGGCCTGCATTATGATCAAATTGCCACAGTAGCCTACTTGGCCACTGTTAAAACTAACTTAAAGTGGGTACAGCCTCAGTGTTCACAGTAAATACATGCTGGAAGTTGCACAGAATTTTCACAACATTCAAGTTTGCTCTCAGCAGAACTGAAATTTGCTCAGTGCCAAAAACAATTAGACGGAACATAGCTCCAGGCATGTCCCAACAGACAGACCTGGCTGGCACTGTGGGATGAGATTAAAACAGGAAAAGCACATAGCCCACACTACAACCACAGGCTTTTCCTAAGAAATATACATCCAACTGGCTGTGGTCGTGTGTGTGTGTGTGTGTGTGTGTGTGTGTGTGTGTGTGTGTGTGTGTGTGTGTGTGTGTGTGTGTGTGTATATATATATATATATACACACAAAGAGAGAGAGAGCAACAGAGAGAGACAGAAAGAGAAAGACAGAGAGACAGAGATCAAGAGAGAGAAAGACAGAGAGAGACAGAGATAAAGATAAAGAGAGAGAGAGAGAGAGAGAGAGAGAAAGACAAAGGGAGTCAGAGACAGGGATATGCTATACAGCTATAGGTGGAGTGTGATAGCCACCCTGCCCTAAACGTGTGTGTGACACAGTGATCAGGGTCGGTCAGGGAGACAAAATGAAAGGCAAAATGTAATTAATCTCTCTCACACACACACACACACACACACACACACACACACACTGGAATGGGGACGTGGATACCTAGTCAGTTGCACAACTGAATGCATTCAACCGAAATGTGTCTTCTACATTTAACCCAACTCCTCTGAATCAGAGAGGTACCCCCCATACCTCTCTGATTCAGAGGAGTTGGGTTAAATGCAGAAGACACATTTAATGCTTTAATGGCTGCTTTAATCCACGTCATCAGCGCACAAGAGCAGTTCTTGTGTGGCTTAACTGCCTTGCTCAAGGGCAGAAGACGCAGTATATCACCACACCCTTGCTTCCCTGCTGCTCCGTCAGTCACACAATGTACCCTTCATTCCCTTCATTCAGAGCAAGACAAGAGGAGGACAAAGAGAGAGATGACTGTTCTTTACCAAAACAAGAACAACACAACAGTTGTTCAGTAGAGGCCTGGTTCAACACCCTCCATGCCCTCCTCCTCCCCTCTGATAACTGAGTACAAGTTTGAACAAATATGGAGAACCAACAATCGGTTACATTTCCACATCCACTAGACTGTTTGATAAGAGAGGTGTGGTAATAGCTGAGGTATGGTGTTAATAAACAGGAGAACAGAAGGTGGGCAGGTCTGGGATGCAGTACACCAGGGCAGCTGTTCAGTTCTGGCCCTCCCTTGGTGAGATCCAGATGACTGCTGGAGTCAGCAACTAATAAGGTACACGAACACACGAACACACACACACACACACACACACACACACACACCATCCCTCCACGGTTTTACATGGAGCCATTTAGGTTCCACCAACCACATCCCACCAAACTAAAAACCACTCCTCTTCCACTGACCATTTCTCAATACAGAACATATTGGCCAGGTCATCACCCACTCAGACCCAAGCCCAGTCAGCAGAATTCCAGCAGATTCCCCTTCTTGCCCCTCTAGCATTCCAGCATCCCCCAACTCTCCCACACAGATCTGCACTCTGACAAGAACACGCTGGGCTAAAGCTCTGTTTCAGCTCTAAATAAGGTTATTCTATTTCTAGAATTTAAGAGAATAGCATCCTATTAGTGGGAGAAGGCATGCAAAAAAGCCTCAACTATAAGGCACCCTTACCCCTTATGCAAATCTATCACACGTTACATTACATCCAATGCCCTGCAATTCACAGAACTCAACTAACCAGACAACAGCTAATTATTAGGCCTATTCTTTAATGGTCAAGGCATATCAGGAGAGAGTCAAATCAATCAGATGTCTATCTGGATGTCCTTTTCCAGGTCACAGCACCTTTGCCTTAACGAAGCCCACAGAGACGCTCGGTTTGGCTGTTACCTAGCAACAAGTGTTCTGAGTGACATTCGATATCCATTAGGCCATACGTCATGAAAGGCGGCTGGAACGGGCCGAGAGCATTCATCCTATAGAATCCTTGTGTGTAAAGAAAAACCTCTAAGACGGATATTACAGAGACCGTAAACTCGGCACCCAGAATCTCAAGTGCGAGCTGTTGTTAAGACTGTCACGAGAGACGATGCAGACTGCAACAGTGACATGAATAACAATCGGAGGGAAATGCTTTATACAGCCGTAGTTAAACACATTCCTTTGAATGGTCTGGTTTGATTAGGCTAGATATGGCAGCCAGTCTGTTTCTTTATCCTCTCCTCCCTCACCTGTCTTGTTTGGGTGGCTAGTGTTGTCAACTGCACAAACAGACTACTGTGTTTGATGAACACCAATTGTTATCCTATCTCTGGTGTGTGAAGACACATTCTGGGCGTTTGAATTCAGAAATCACAGCAGGTAGAATCTCTCTCTCTCTCTGTCTCTCTCTCGCTCTCTCTCTCGCTCTCTCTCTCTCGCTCTCTGTCTCTCGCTCTCTGTCTCTCTCTCTGTCTCTCTGTCTGTCTCTCTGTCTGTCTCTCTGTCTGTCTCTCTGTCTGTCTGTCTCTCTCTCTCTGAACCATTAACTGGTGCCTCCATTGTAGACAGAGAGTTAATTAAGACACCATTAACTGGTGCCTCCATTGTTGACAGTTAATTATCTGTGTGTGTGTGTGTTTGTTTTCAGTTAGAGTGCAATAACAACATCAGTAGCAGCAGATAGTAAAACAGAGCCCCGATGCTTCAGCGTGCATTTGTGAGCACGTCAATACTCACCCAGTCTCAATCTATCAGAGCTCATTAAGCCCAACACAGTCTTTTCCCATCCCTCTCTCCTTCCCTCTTTCTTTCTCTTCCTTTCTCTCTCGCCCCTTTATCTCTCTGTAGGTGAGTAGGCTCGTATGGCTTGGATGAGCTTAGTCCACTTGAACTTCACTGGCAACAGCCATAAACCATTTTATATACGATTCATTGGGACATTTCTCTCACAACATCAAGCAATGTTTCAATAAACACAAAGCTGTAAGACAACAAAACACCGAAGCCAATCAACCTGCATGTAGCACAAAGCCAACAGGAAACAGATTAATTATACAGTTTGCCTTCACTTCAGATCAGTGCAGATCAATAGGATGACATCATGAGAAGGAACTTCTTTAGACTAGATTCACCCCCTGGTACTACAGCCTAGTGTACTACAGCCTAGTGTACTACAGCCTAGTGTACTACAGCCTAGTAGTGCCCCTCACCTTGCACTTCATCATGTCGCTGACCCGTTCCTGCATGGACTGTCCAGCCTTGGGCCTGACCAGGAGGTAGAGGGTTCGGACCTCTGGACAGGACCGCAGCAGTTTCTCCACCAGCACCTTGCCCATGAAGCCCGTGGCGCCAGTGATCAGCACATTCTTGCCTGCGTAGTAGTCAGCGATAGATGCCATGCTGGCGTCTGCCCCTGCCTCTTCTCCTGTCTTTCCCATCTGTGTAGCTTGTCCTGGTCTAGGCAGCTCCTAGAGAGATAGATAAAGGGGTGGCTGGAGAGAGAATGAGAGAGAGAGAGAAGAAACGATAGGAGACAATTAGCTGAGGCTGAGAGAAAATTAGAACCGCACTACACTCTGTTCAGACTCAGAATCTCTTTACATGAGCAAACACTCATTACACTTGACATAACCTACAGTATGTATTGTGTATGTATTAATGCTGAGTATTAGGTGACAGACCTGTAGAGAGAAGTAGAGCTGGGACTCACTGGGTGCTGGGAGTAACTTTGTTAATGACATGGTAAGTGGGGAGATGATGTTATTGCGGATGTATTGAAAGTGTCACACCCTGATCTGTTTTACCTGTCTTTGTGCTCGTCTCCAACCCCCTCCAGATGTCACCCATCTTCTCCATTATCCCCAGTGTATTTATACCTGTGTTCTCTTTTTGTCTGTTACCAGTTTGTTTTGTTCGTCAAGCCTATCAGCCTATTTTCCCCTTGCACCGGTCTTTTTCTAGAAATGCTTGTGTTCCTAGCTCCAACAGTGCAGAAAGATTATATGAAAACACAAATCGAAAAGTAAAAGAATGAAATAAATAAATAAATAAACAAACATGAATGCAAAAAAACCTGTTTTGGGCTAATAATGTAAGAAATAACACAAAAAAAAAATAAAATACTGCAAAGTTGCTTAGGAGCAAGAAGCAGAGCTGCCATGTCTATCAGCGATCATGAATATTCATAAGGCAATCAATCACAGCCTATAGCTGTAGTAAAGGTAATGCATCATTATTACCCCATTCAGAAGAGTGTCAGCCAGCTTTGGTTATAAGATAGTTTCCAAGCCAGTACAAAGAGCATCATTAACCCCTCCCTTCTCAGGGCAGTCATCCAGAGAGCCAACTACATATCAAGGTCAGCAATAGAGCTCGCCAGCTTGTAGTCACAAAAAACTGAAATGAGTTAGCATTTTCTACCTCTAGCTTGTTCAGCCATTCCTATGGAGGAAATGAAAAGGGATAGAATGGGGTTTTGGGATAAACGCAGAAAATAAGGTCTGAGGTTGAAATAGGTTTAGGAGATTCAGTCATTTTAGCAGATGCTCTTACCCAGAGCGACTTACAGTAGTCACTGCATACATTTTCATACTGATCCCCCACGGGAATCCAACCTACAACCCTGGCGCTGCAAGTGCCCTGCTCTACCAAGTGAGCCACACGTTTTGTTCTATGAGATAACATCAGTCAGTCAACATGACCTTTATGAATTATGAAGACTTCATGTGCTTTGGGACTGTTTTTATTACATAAATTCTTCAGAATTCACAAAAAGTGACATTAGCTGATGAAGATGATCTCATAGAACAAAATGTATAAGATCTCTTAAGCCTGTGTTTACCACAGAACTTATTTTGGGAGTTTATCCAAAACCCCTACAAAACCTCCATTAATTTCCCCACAGGCTTTGGCCATCGAGCCATGGTGGAATTAGTCTCCGTTAGTGCCTACAAAAAGACACCATTACTATTGCTCTCAATGCCCTCACTCCTACTGTATCTTAACACCTTAACCAGCATGAGATGTGAGGTGAACAACAATTAAACACTGAAATTGTAGGGTGTGCAGAAGATGAGTATGCAAGTAGAGATACTGGGGTGCAAAGGAGCAAGATAAATAAATAAATACTATATGGGGATGAGGTAGATTGGATGGGCTATTTACAGATGAGCTATGTACAGGTACAGTGATCTGTGAGCTGCTCTGACAGCTGGTGCTTAAAGCTAGTGAGGGAGGTAAGAGTCCCCAGCTTCAGATATTTTTGCAGTTCGTTCCAGACATTGGCAGCAGAGAACTGGAAGGAGAGGTGGCCAAAGGAAGAATTGGCTTTGGGGGTGACCAGTGAGATATACCTGCTGGAGCGCGTGCTACGGGTGGGTGCTGCTATGGTGACCAATGACAGTATACCTAGCTTCACGTTGTAATGATGGTGTCCTTTGGGTTTATGTAGGCTACATTGACATCTGATTTGTCCAACCTCACACCAAATGTACTTTCAAATACAGCCTGCGTTAGAAAAGTTAGAGGAGTTACTTTCAACTATTCAATGTGATTCCATTCAACATATCACACGCCTCTCCAAAGCGGATAACAACCCTGGCCTAAGTTAACCAGCCTGCAAAACTGGTGTCCTATCAGCCTTATAAACGATGACCATCAAATACTGGCACAAAGATTGGTCAGTGTTTAGTGGGGCCAGCCAACCAACCATGATAAGTGTTCAAGCTAGAAAAGCCATGTGCGGGTTCTCTGTATCCTTCTCCATCTTCTCTCCTGGTCTCTGGGCCACAGGTTCCCAACAGTGTTAGCTGAAGGACTGGAACTACATCCCCCAAAGCAACGACTAAGATACAGAGAAAATAGAGAAAAACCTACCTCCCTCCCTCAAACACACATCTCTGACCCTAACCTCTCTCTCCCACAGTGTGACTCTTTAAAACGCCCCTACAAAAGGGGGTCACGGTCAAGGTCCCTTCATTGATATCATGTCATGTCTATGCTCCAGTATATTGCAGAGATTCTTGGGAGACTAAAGGACCAGGGGGGAGGAGCTGGAGGTCACTATGGATTAGCTCCTCACATGGATACACACACACCAGCGGTCCAGCCAGGGCATTCCATCCAGGTCACAGCCTTCAGCCGCTCACTCCTCTTCTCCCCATCAAGAAGTAGATTAGAGTGGGAGAGTGAAGGAGCTGATAGGAATAGCCTCACTAACACTCACACTATGGTTATCTATGATCTGTAGCCCACTATACTCTCTGTGACTGCTTACAGTAGTTTGGGTCTATAGAGAGAGACTGGCTCTACTGCCTTCACTAAACATAAGCTATGGTATGTCCTTCACCAAGGGGATGGACACTGACACCTGCTGCAGTAGAGTCCCAGTCTTAACACATGGGGCTGGGGGCAGAGGGGAGCTGTCAATCACAGACATGCAGCTTGCAGCGAGGGAAGGTGAGGTTGATCCTGGCTCAGGATAAATCCCCAAACCATTTATCTGGTCGATAATGTGTATGATCGAGACTTAGAGGACTCAGCCAAAGTAAGGCTCTGGAGATGTCAATCTGTATTAACTTGATCCAAACTGCTCTGTCACTAAATGACAATCTCATCACATTCCCTGCTTTGTAACCCTAAAGGATAAGTCAACTACTTGTTTGCTGATAAGTGCGGAGTCTTTTTGACAAAGAACCATATAGCCTCAGAAAGTCATTTAAAGACAGTTCCATAATGATGTTGAGAGACTTTTCTGCTATCAAAGTTACAGCACAAATCCTCCTCCACTGCAGGATTTTCTCATTAGGCATCCAGCTACTGCCGTTTCCTTTGAGCGAGTGCTTTTCTGTGTTTTGCCTTGGCAGCTCCTCTCACCAGGAGGTCTGTGCCTGTTTTAAGGAAGACAGCTGTTGGACTCACGGCGTTCCTCAGCGGTACTCTGCCACAGAGGGCCTTACAGCCTTTAAGCACATCAATCTGCCATTGGTCGGTCAGTAGAAACCCAGACACACACTACAGCCTCGCTGGCTGCCCGCCGTCTGAGAAATGAACACGGACCGAAGCCAGCTCAACAGAGAACAGAGAAAGAATCAGAAAGAGGAATACTGTGACTGACAATAATTAAGGCGACTTTAGTGTACTAAGAACGGGCAGTGCCCAACATCACAAAAGAGAAGTCAGCAGCCTCTTCCACAAAACGGCCACTCTCCCCTGAGAACCCAGGCCTTGGAGGCTGCTCAACCAAAGAGCACCACCCACAACAGTAAACACATCCGCGCCAACCACCTGGGTTTCAGGCAGCAGCGGGCACCAGCTGCCAACAGCCCTATCTCATCCAACAACCTGGCATTGTGCACTCCCTGGAACTCGGGAAGTACATAGGGGCCGTGCCCTACTTAGGAGCCCAACTATTCCACAGCCACAGTCTGTCAGTCTGCCTGTCTATCGTTGGCTAATGGGTCAAACACAGAGCTCTGTTTAGAGATTAAGATGGGTGACATTGATGATGAACGATGATTACTGTTTTCATGAGGCACAACGTTTACTGGGAAGGATGAGTAGGGTACAGCCTTGTGAATGAGGGCTTGCATTCGCAAAGCTACTTTCCTTCGTTTTGCAGGCCTACTGGTTTGGCCAAAAGAGGAAATGAGTTCTCCCTTTCTCTGTGTTGCTATACGCACCGTACGCACCGTCTTTGGCCTGAGGGGGTGGATGATGGAGAAATATACTGGTCATTAGATTAAAGCAGTGGTTAACACTTAACGCTTAAAGAAAAAAAGATGGATGAACGTAATCCTGTGGTTTAGCCTGCGTATGACTAGAGGGAATAGAAGCTACATGAGAACGCTAACAAGCAAACTAAGAAGCACAATGAGTTGGTTTTCAGCCCAGGACCCACATCAATTTCAAGATGGTGGAAATTCAGTGGACCGCCAACAGGTTAGTACGACATTCACTGACAATCCAATGCTGGCCATTCACCATTCCCAGGAGACGCAACAGTGTCAGTAACCCAGACACAACCCTCCACTGTTGCTGAAGCATCCATGTCTTGGGCCTTTTTCAATGATGCATCATCCTTACATGTAACAGCAGCCTCGACTTCCTGCTATCTAGGTCATAATAGTGTAAACAAACATCACTTTGAGGTCAAAACAAAGCAATCCACAAAAGCCGTTCACCAATAAGTGACAGTCAAGGGCTCTCGTTGGAGATGGCATTATATTATTTACCCCACACAAACATTCTGTCAGGAGTTTTTCCTGCTTTGTTTTTTGTTTCCTTGCATGTGTGGGCGTTTAATTGCCAAAATAGTTCGATTTAATTGCATTAGCTGTGCAAAAAGCTTTAAGCTCTTTCTTTTATAAGCCTATATGTGATTAATTTAATGTAATAATGAATTTAATTGAGTAATTTCCTTTCTAGTTTTCCCTCCACTCTATAGATACACAGTAAACCTGGGCTATGGAGACGGTTGTTATTTTATGACGTCACATTTCCAGTATGGTGCTTGGCCCATAGACTCACACTTTGCTGTTTCCACAAGCCGACTGTCAGATTCAGGTGTCCTCTATGGAACTCATGCACTGGTAGATTGAATGTGTGTATATCGTTACGTTATCTGTGATCTAAAGGATTCTGTAATTACACTACCCCTGACAGTGAATGACAGAGGCAGGGTACATGGTGTCTATTTGCCTTTGGTCCGGACCCAGACCTGGTCTCTGCTCACTGTACTGCATCACCCTGGTCTGGGTCAGACAGGCCAGGCACAGGATATCCTGGCACCTTGGCATCAGTCCAAAGCCCCTATATGGTGAGTGACAGCTACCACAGCTTCCTTGCTCATTAGCCTATATGATCCAGGATATCTGTGTCCATTCTAAAGACAACCTGCCTAACGTGTGGGTATAACGTTTAGGGTTTAATCATGTTAAAATATTGAATATGACAGTAATAATATATCATACATAGAGTAAAATACAAGCCTATATGTTCACGTATTTTAGTAATGGACACATCCACTCAATCGCATGACATTTTGAAAGCTACACAGACCAAAATTATGTGATCCCATGAAAATACACACACACACTGTCCACACACGCACTGGTAGTCCTGTCCACACACGCACTGGTAGTCCTGTCCACACACGCTCTGGTAGTCCTGTTCTCACACACACTCTGGTAGTCCTGTTCTCACACACACTCTGGTAGTCCTGTTCTCACACACACTCTGGTAGTCCTGTTCTCACACACACTCTGGTAGTCCTGTTCTCACTCACACTCTGGTAGTCCTGTTCTCACTCACACTCTGGTAGTCCTGTTCTCACTCACACTCTGGTAGTCCTGTTCTCACTCACACTCTGGTAGTCCTGTTCTCACTCACACTCTGGTAGTCCTGTTCTCACTCACACACACACACACACACACATAAAAGAAAAACACAAAACCCATGCATGTATTTTACAGGCATTACATCATTAAACCATGCTACAGCAAACACAGGAATAGTCTTGGTCCTACATCACATCAGGAAGTGGGGAGTCACCAGTAGAACATCCTGCTGTGTGTAATAACTAGTTTGAGCAGTCATTACCAAGGTGTTGGCGGCCCAGTCCCACCTGTCCCTAGGCTGCCACACAGAGACAATATGCTGATGGGAACAGGCCCTAATTCACACCAAAGACTCATTACTAAGATGGTGAACAGTTAGCATGTCAGGCTAACAGGGGGCTGCTTAGTTAGAACCCATTCATCACAGGCTGGGACTGTGGGCCAGTGACTCAATCCCCTAATGTGGAAAAAGGGATATCGTTGCAGCCATAACCACCGACTTCTCAATATTTCCTGCATCACTGCAGGAGCTTCAAATCAAGTGCTTTCATATCTGGGGTGACTGATCAATAATTCACTTATTCCATTTCTCCCTGTCAACTGATGCCTATATGATAGATTTCTGCTATTGACATGAAGGATGCATGAAAGTGAAGTCTATTTCCAGCCTTGACTTGAGTGACAGGCCCTGAGTAATCATGAGACCAGACTGAGGTCAGGAGTCGTGACCCAGGCAGACTGATTAGTTTAATCAAGCATTGAGTGGAGAGTCACGTTACAGTGAACAGGAGATGGAGGGACATGGACATGTGCACAACAACACATCAACGTACTACTACACACTAAATGATGGAGGGGCCTTGATCGCTGCCAGCACGGTCTATAATGAACGAACATTGGGTGTCATTGACAAGCTGCCTGTATTCCATCTATTGGTCTTACATTGTGACCATGGGCCAAGTCACCAGGTACCTAAATAGGTACAATGGAAATAGAGGGTTGAAAGTAAGAACTGGGAGTTTTTCCTGACCACAATCCTAGTCCAGAAGAAAACTCTTAGCTCAAGTTGGGAGGCTTCAGATGGTAAAAAGCAGGAAGGGGTTAGGCTAGATCAGGGATGGGCAACTCCAGTCCTTGGGGTCCAGAGAGGTTTCACACTTTTACCCCATACCTAGAAAACACAGCTCATTAAACAAATTGCATTCTAAACTGAAAACCATGATTAGTTGATTTTTGTAGTCAGGTGTGTTAGCTGGGGCGAAACTGTGACACCAATCAGTCCCCCGAGGACTGGATTTGCCCATCCCTGGGCTAGATTAAGACGAGGGAAAATGATATACCACTCTCAGGCAGATTACAGTATTGTAAAATATTTATTTCCTTCCATGAACTTGGCACACAAGAAGAAAATCTCCCTGGATGCATCCAACAAACATAGACAAGATGTTCTAACATGTATCATCCACACAACCATCAGTAAAGTAGAGGTACAACCTAGAAAAGCTCACAGATATCAAGGGAGATGTGGGTCTATTCTTCTTTCACAGGAGAACAATTCACAAAGGAATATTTTTTATGTCGGTTTTTATCCTTTTAATGCCAAGATCGCCAAAGACAATTTTCCATTTTGTGTTAACCTAATGGACAATGAAGTTTTCTTTCAAATCTAACTAGATTTTGGGCCGGGAGTTGTTGTTGTGTTCATTTGGTTGTTCGGGGAAAAGAGGATACAATCAGCTTTGGCCTTCTGCTGGGTACAAGGCTTGTCGGAGTGAGAAATTAAATAAATGCTGCTCTTACAGCTCCCAGCTGTCTCTAAGGTTATTCTCAGAGACACCGCTACTGCTATAAAGTCTTCCAAACACAACAAGTTGTTAGCTTCACAGTGCTCTTCCAGTAGGTGACAGACATTCTTGAGACATTCAGGTGAGAGTAAGACATTCTTGAGACATTCAGGTGAGAGTAAGACATTCTTGAGACATTCACAAGGATGTCAAACCCTTGTGTGTGTCGTCACATGGACTGAGTGGCTCTGTCATTAGAGAAGCTGTGAGCAGCGTTAGCCTATAGCATACTGGCCTATAGCCATCCTTTGGGATAACATCACTGCTGACATTTAAACAGTCTCATAACTCAGGCACGCACACACACACACACACACTATTGTATTGGTCTCCATTCCCTCTATTAACCCATTTAACCCAGTCTAGAGATGGAAAATCAGTACCTCTTCTCAATGATGCTTTATGATATTCTGTAAACAGAATACCCGTGTCCTTCTACGGTTCAGAAAATGTCAAACGCTACCCTGTTTTTTCCTAGTTCCCACAACACGGCTCTGGTCTGAAACAGCCAACAGGTCCACAGACATCATAGGGAGGCAGCTAGTGTTGAATTTAAATCCCTGCTTTGAGGCGTAAATGTTCCATCAAATGAACTGTTAACAGTGTGTCAGGCAGCTGGGCAGCCCCCCCCCCCGCCCCCGTCTCCCCTTCCCATCCAAAGGCCATTCATCCTTGAGGTCTGACAGGTCCCCTCCTTGATCCCTTGCCTCCCCTGCTCATAAATACAGGGACTGGGTACAATGGCCTTTAGTGGTGCCACAGCGGAATCTGGGTCTCCCATGAGGGATGTGGGTCAGGTGCAAGAACAGCGTTTCGTTTCCTTCCTCTTTCCTCTGCCTCATTTGTTCTCCACCTTTCTTCTCCTCCTTTCTTCTTGGTATTTTCCTCTACTTCTTTTCTCTTCTATTCTGTCTATTTATCTTGCTCTAATGCTATTTAATGATCCTTCCTTCATTCTTTTGAACTCATGACAAAACGTTTCCTTATAAGAGTGTCTTCAGACTTATAAGACTTTTCACAAAAAATACCCTTGTCTTCTATATACTGCAATGTAAACTTGCGAACTTGTCACTTCTCGACTGCTACCTCCAGAGGTAGGGCACGACACTCCCCCGAAAGTTTCCCCCCTCTAAGCAGGGCAGTGCAAACACAATTGTCTCGTTGAGCCAACACTCTTACAGTAAAAATGGTAATAGCATAGCAATGTTTTTGAAACAGCTGAAATGTACAGACATTTACCTTATTTCTAAGACTTGTTTTATTGAGTTTTTACCTAAAATACATTCTGAAATTGTCGCCGTAGGCTCAAATCTCAGTTGTCGTTTTGTTTTTGCTTGACTGCACTGAGCCAACGAGGTCCAGGCTAGGAAGCAACTCTGAATTATCAACGTTTTACCTCATATAATGACTTCCATGATATTGATCAAATTAAGCCTGGTTTGTTCTAAGATAACTCTAATACGCTAGCTAGTGTAAACCTAAGCTATGGTTAAGCTAAACGTCAGAATTCAGCTACAGCCATCACGTTTATATGAGAGTTAAGAAATTATATTGTTTCGCAAGCTAGCTTGCTAGCTAACGTTACTTAGCTATGTAGCCTATATCAAATCAAATTGTATTTGTCACATACGCCCAAATACAACTTGTGTAGAATTTACAGTGAAATGAATGATTACGAGCCCAACAACGCAGAGTTGAAAACTAAAAATAGCAACACAAGAGGAGTAAAATAAAATACACAAGAATTAAGCTATTTACAGGGAGTACCAGTACCAGATCAATGTTCAGAGGTACGAGGAATTTGACGCAGGGTAAAGTGACTAGGCATCAGGATAGATAATAATAAGAGTAAAATAAAGAACAGAGTAGCAGCAGCAAATTATGAGTGTAAAAGTGTATGAATGTGCGTGTGTGTAATGTGTATGTATGTGTGTTTGTGTTGGGTCAATCTGCGTGTGTGTGTTATGTGTGCGTGTGCGTATGAAGTATATGTGAATGTGTGGGAGTTTTGTGTGGGAGTGTCAATGTAGTGAGTGAGTGTGTATATGGTGTGTATATGTGACCAGTTTCAGGAAACTAGGCGTATGTCGCAAGTCACAAATTCACAGGAGAGCCATTTTAACTTTTTTTTAAATTAAATAAATAATGCAGTTTTTTTTTGCAGAACTGCCTTCTGGAACATATGAACTTTCATGTGCCTTAATAACAAACAATTATTAAATTACAAGCTTTGTTGGTTAAGCCATAGAAAAAGTCAGCAACCTTCCCACGAGCCATGATTGGCTAAGATAATGAGTGGGCTGGACATGTCGAGAGAGGAGTTCGGATTGGTCTGCCATATAGAAGGCTTCTGTCTATTTGAGCTGGTCAGTCTGTGTTAGTTATTGTTAGAGGAAATTATGGTTGAAATGACTAATTATGTATACATTCCAATCAGAACTGACTAGTCCAAATGCTATAATGTACTGTACATATATGAATTTTCTCTCTTGCTCCCATTCCCAATTGTATATTATGTAGTCAGGAGTTTAGTAACAATGAAGGTCTGTTCCTTAGTTCATTCATTTGTACAATCTCCAGGTGGCAGGAACGGACTATCTCCAGACTGTCTAGAATGCTGATTTATACTGACTGACCTTGACTTCAGGCGTGGAGCGAAAGCTCGAGAAACTATAGGGCCTCTCTACCGGTGTCATGAAGAGATAGAACATTTAGAAAACGCTGACGTCATTTTCAGTTTATAACCTGTGGAAAAATGTGTATGTGTCAGTACTCTCTTGTAATAAACGCTGATACCTGACTTTTAAGACTGGTCTCGATCTATTTCATGCATAATTAATGAATTTACAACTCATTAATGAAATAGAGAGAGTGCGAATTTGATTTTGGCTACAAAACATATAGGAATTTAGAATTCCTCTAACAGTTATCCTGTCAAACGCAGCTTTAAAATTTTGTATTGTGTAGTGAAACTGCATAAGTGTTGCTCTCCACTTTCCGGAGGATCGAGTTTTGAAATCAGTGGAATTAGAGTATGGTAGCTAAAGAGATGGAGAAAACACCTGTCTCCGTATTATATCTTCAAACTAAGGACAACCGTGGCATGGCATCCGTGACAGGGAGACGTGTCCATCATGCATGATGATGTATAAGGGTAAGATAGTCTAGTGTTACCGAGCTACATTTTCAGATATGACATGTTTCTAATTTTGACAGAAAGTGGTTTAATTTCAAGCTAAACTGTACTGTTAGCTAGCTAACATTAGCTGGCTGTCTCCCTAGCTTACGTTATTATTCATATGCCAGAGCCGTTTGCTTTGCTAGTTAGAGCCTAATGTTAGCTAGCTAACATTGAACCTGGTTGGTTAGCTCCCAGCAGATTCATGCAGGGTAGTAACGACATGATTTGGCACTGTGTTCATTGTTGTTTAACTAGCTAACGTTAGCTGGCTGGCTTTTTAGCTAACGTTACGTGACGTGTGTGATCTTACATGTTGTTTACCTAGCTAGGGTCATTGTTTACCTAGCTAGCTACATGTCTAAAGTGTACAACACCCGTTGAATATGGCGGGTGTCAGTAAACGTCGGCAAAAAAGCGTAATGAAATTATTGCCAGCGGAGCTGGTTAGGCTGTTTTCATGTTATCCAGAGGTAAACAAATCATCAGTCAAGTGTGCACTCTGAACGCTCCAAGAGCGAAACGAGATGGGTGGGGTTAAAGCTTTAGAAGGTGTGTAGACAAAGAAGAGCTCTTCACTGCATACCAAAACATTCAAAGGCCATTTTCTCAAAAGTGAGTTTGCAAGTTTATCAACTTTCAAAGCAGAATTACTTTCCCGGAGTTCCTAAAAAATGCAGTATATGATATACCATTTTGTAGCTCTGAGTCTCTACTTTAATCAAATGTAAAAAAAAATCAATTTCAAATTTTGCTACATAAGACCAAATCCAGGCGGTGAGTCACATTTAAAGTCTAGTCTGGCAGGCCTGGGCAACTCCAGGCCTCAGGGGCCTGATTGGTGTCACAGTTTTGCCCTATCCCCAGCTAACACACCTGACTCCAATAATCAACTAATCATGATCTTCAGTTAAAAATGCAATTAGTTTAAATCAGGTGTGTTTGCTAGGGATGGGGGAATAGTGTAACACCAATCAGGTCCCCGAGGACTGGAGTTGCCCAGGCCTGTGTGAATGTGCATAGTGTCAGTGCAAGATAGAGAGTGCAGATCAAATAGTGCAAATCAGATAGTTTGGGGTACCATTAATTGACTATTTAGCAGTCTGGACATTTAGCAGTCTTATGGCTTGGAGGTAGAAGCTGTCTCGGAGCCTGTCTCTGAATTTTTCAGGCCTTCCTCTGACACCACCTGATGTAGAGGTCCTGGATGGCAAGGAGCTTGGCCTTAGTGATGCACCTGGCAGTCTGCACCACCCTCTGTAGTGCTTTGCGGTCAAGGGCAGTACATTTACCATACCAAGCGGTGATGCAGCCAGTCAAGATGCTCTCGATGGTGCAGCTGTAGAGGATCCGAGGACCCATGCCAAATCTTTTCAGCTTCCTGAGGGGGAAGAGGTGATGCCGTGCCCTCTTCATGACTGTGCGGGTGTGTGTGGACCATGTCCTTAGTGATGTGGAAGCCAAGGAACTTGAAGCACTTGACCTGTTCCACACCAGCCACTTCGATGTGGATGGGGGCGTCCTCTCCCCTCTTTCTCCTATAGTCCACGATCAGCTCCTTGGGCTTACTGACGTTGAGGGAGAGGTTGTCGTTCTGGCACCACACTGCTAAGTCACTGGCCTCCTCCCTGTAGGCAGACTCATCGCCGTCTGTGATCAGGCCTACCACAGTTCTGTCGTCAGCAAACTTGATGGCGTTGGAGTCGTGCGTGGCCACGCAGTCGTGGGTAAACAGGGAGCACAGGAGGGAACTAAGCACACACCCCTGAGAGCCCCAGTGTTTAGGGTCAGCATGGCGGAGGTGTTGTTGCCTACCATCGTCTCCTGGGGCCGTCCCGTCAGGAAGTCTTGGATCCAGTTGCAGAAGGAGGGGTTCAGTCCTAGGGTCCCTAGCTTTGTGATGTGGTTGGAGGGGACTATGGTGTTGAACGCTGAGCTCTAGTCTATGAGCAGTATTCTCACATAGTTATTTCTTCTTTTCTTCAGGTGGGAGAAGGCAGTGTGAAGTGAAATTGAAATTGCGTCATCTGTGGATCTGTTGGGGTGGTATGCAAATTGGTGGCCAGCTTGAAACATGTTGGGATTACAGACTGGGCCAACGAGAGATTGAAAATGTCTGTGAAGACACTTGCCAGCTGGTCTGCGCATGCTTCGAGAACGCGCCCTGGCATTCCGTCTGGCCCGGCGGCCTTGTGATTGTTAACTTGTTTAAATGATTGGCTCACATCAGCCATGGAGAGCGAGATCAGACAGTCATCCAGAAAAAAGGGTTTTCATTCAAGGCACAGTGTTATATTCCTAATTTGGGAGTTCTGCATAGCTGGGCAACTCATGGCTGGGTTGCCCTTTGTAATCCATTATCGCCTGCAAGCCTTGCCACATATGACTTGCGTCGGAGCCGGTGTAATAGGATTCAACCTTCCTCCTATATTGTTCTTTGCAAATTATAATAGGAAGGATACTGTATAACGTTACTGTACTTTTATATTCCTATGGGTGGGGTAAACATTCATTATTGATATGCTAACGTTACTTGATCATTAAGCATGTTGTTAGTTAGCTAGCTAGCAGGAGTTAGCTGTGTATTGTTAGCTAATTTAATGTGTACGGACGAGAAAGTGAACCCTTTAATTGTAGGGCTGGGAATTGCCAGGGACCTCACGATACAATTGTATCATGATGCTTAGGTGCCGATACGATATGTATTGCGATTATATATGTATTATGATTCAATAACGGGATTTTATTGCGACTATGTGTTTCCAACATATTGCTCAGAGGGACAAGAGAGAGCCATAAGAAAACTAATTGGCTCCCTATTTTAAAAGGAGATGGAGAGAAAGCTATGACGTTCAGGTACAACGATATGATACATCGTAAAAAAGGATCTGCACATGATTTGGTTGCATTATTCAATATTGTAATATGTTTAAGTAGAAAAGTTGCTTGGATTATTAAATCATTTTTGCTTAACTTAGTGGCTACTTTGATATTTACGGTCAATTTGAGCTGCGGACCAATAATGCATGTAGTGTGAATTAAAAAGTAGCCACTCTGTTCCTCAGACTCTCCTCAGCTCTTGTAGTGGGAATAGGGCCATATTTAACAGAGTGTGTGTTTAGTGTTACTCACATCCTTCTGTGCCAACTCTCTCCATGACAGGATTAGCATCTCCACTGGCACTGAGCACACAAATCACACAAAACCAAAAACACAGAACCAAATCAACCAGTTAAATAGATTACATGGTCACACTAATTATGGGACTGTATTGGAACAGAAGCAAAGTTGAAGTAATGGTATCACAGATATGCCTCTAATAAGTTAACTAAAACTAAGTTAACTACAAAGCAAGTAGCCTAAATTGTTTCCTTTCCCATTGCTTCAGTCTAATGTGTTTGTATTGTCTAGGGGTGAAGTGCACCATCAAGTCCCATTAACATAGCTCCTGTGCCTAACCTCTTCAACCCATCACCGTAAACACATTAGACTACACTTCTCTTTACCTATGCCTTTCCCTACATTATTCATTCACTTCATAGACAATCCCAACAGCATGCAGGTCCTTGCATTCAACATATGAGACTGTTAAAGTTTGAGGGCTACCTTTTCTTCAGCACGTTTTTAGTGGTCATTAAAAGTAGCAATCAGCAGTTAAAATAACAACCCACAACTGTGTGGGTAAAAAGCAGGGGGATAGGGCTGGAGCAATGTAACCAGTCTCAAATTCAAAGACAGAGCTATGGATTTAAGGACTGACCATCCGTTTTAAGCATGTTTTTTTAACATGTTTCTACGAACTGTAATATAACATTTTTTAAACTTTTTGTCTGAACTTTCACCTGGACTTGCCCGCGCCTAGTGAATTTGGATTTGTTTACCAAACGTCCTAACAAAAGGAGGCATTTGGACATAAATTATGGACTTTATCAAACAAAACAAACATTTATTGTGGAACTGGGATTCCTGGGAGTGCATTCTGATGAAGATCATCAAAGGTAAGTGAATATTTATAACGCTATTTCTGACTTTTACTGACTCCACAACATGGCGGGTATCTGCATAGCTTGTTTTTGTGTCTGAGCGCCGTACTCAGATTATTGCATGGTTTGCTTTTTCCATAAAGCTTTTTTGAAAACACAGCGGTTGCATTAAGGAGAAGTATATCTATAATTCTGTGCATAATAGTTGTGTCTTTTATCAAAGTTTATTATGAGTATTTCTGTAAATTGATGTGGCTCTCTGAAAATTTGCCGGATGTTTTTGAGGCACAACATTACTGACCATAAAGCGCCAATGTAAACTGAGATTTTTGTATATAAATATGAACTTTATCGAACAAAACATACATGAAGTCCTATGAGTGCCATCTGACGAAGATCATCAAAGGTTAGTGATTAATTGTATCTCTATTTCTGCTTTTTGTGACTCCTCTCTTTCGCTGGAAAATGGCTGTGCGTGTTTTTGTGACTAGGCTCTGACCTAACATAATCATATGGTGTGTTTTCGCTGTAAAGCCTTTTTGAAATCGGACATGATGGGTAGATTAACAAGAAGTGTATTGCACTTGTGAATGTATGAAAGTTACATATTTCTAAAAAATATTTTAGAATTTCGCGCTCTGCCTTTTCAGTGGAATGTTGTCGAGGGGTTCCGAAGTTGTTTAAGGTATACAGTGTTTGTTAATATTTACTGTTTACAAACATTGGAGTAAAAAAAAGCTCATATTTTGAATTCTGATGGGATACGACAGTTGAACTAAGCTCAATGGATACATATCATTAATGTATAACTCCAAAAATGGATTTAGCAACTTCTGACTATCTATTTGAGGAGGTTATTTACGGTTACATAGTTGAGGAATGGAATATATCTGATTCTCAACAGGTGTATTTTTCCTTTTCCCCTTAGGTCCAGAACACTTACAGCACAACCTACAACCTACAGCGCGCCTCATCACATGAGCTTTATGCCACAAAACTCCCCAAATATCCATCCACCCACAAGCATCCTGATGTGTTTGCATAACACAAAGCCTCTGACAAAAACCCCTGCAGGTCTCCAGACTAACCATACGGGTCTTGACAGATTCAGACCTGCTTTACACGTAGATGTTTCTAGAAGTGCTTTTGAGGCTGTTGCACAACTCTTCCACCCCAAACTTGTACTTCCAGAAATGAACACGAGTTGAAAGGAGGACGGGACTTAAATAAGTGGAGAGGACAGACTCAACCACCCATGATACATCTGTGATGTCCATGCCACCCTGTTCTCTGCTGGCAATGGGCAAAAGCATGGTGGCAAAGTGCGCCAGGAGAATAAAACACACTTTGGCACCGAGAAAGAAAGCACAGCGGCTGTTTAGAGGAGAGGGGGGATGGAGAGAGCAAGAGAAAAAGAGAGAGAGAGAGAAAGAGAGAGGGGGGGAGGGAGGTAAAGTGAGTAAGAGAGACTAAGCTGTCTGATTCTGCTGTTATGATGTGGCCCTTTCTGGGTGTAGATCGGGGCCTACCCCTCTCTCACTCTCTCCTACACCCAGGTTCTGTTATCTCAGGTCGTAAATTCCTGGCGGAGACTCTCTCCCCCATTTCATGCAGAGAGAGAGACCACAGAGTGAACAAAGGATTTCACATGGCCGAACTCCTAAATCCCCAAAATGGGAAAATTAAACTACATGTCCACTTGTGAGAATGTGGGAAGGGTCAGTGGACACTTAAGAGACAGTTATGTTGAGTGTGTTTCATTTGGTGACCTCTCGAAGGACAGGAAACACGCATAACTATATCTCTGAATGTGTACATTTCTCAATTATGGTGTTTGCATCTAATTATTGTATACAATTAATGAGTAAAGATGAAACTATTTGTGAAATGATGTAATGTGATGTTAAACCTTTAATTTTGAGAGAATTGTATTCCCTGTAAAGTTTAACTAGTCAGCGGCCACGCCCCCTGAGCACAGACATAATCAGGCGTCATGGAACCGCCCCCTTCTACTGTTACGAATAAAAGCCCCTCCTAAAAAAATCCTCTTTAGACTAAGCAAACCCACAACGGGAGCTGTGATTGCGAATAGTTAAGTACCAAAACTAGAAAACTATACCACGTGGAGCATTGGCTACATGGCTGGAAATGGTTAAACTCTGAGACTATCGAACCCTACAGAATTAGAGCAAATCTTAGATACTAATTACTGGTCTGCTGCCAGAAATTATGTAAATCTGGGATACGAATGCCGACAACCGCCGAAACATATATCCTAAGAATAATGGACGCCTGACATATCCATTACAACAGACACTATCAGGAGCAGCCGATAGACCCTACAACCACTCTCTGATGAACTGACTCTCCAGCAGACAGACTGATGATTCCAACAGAGAAGATCACAATGACATGTGGGAGTAAATATATTGATTGCGATTATTCCAGAATGAGTGAGCGTTCATGTGCAAAGGACTATCATTTCAATGAATATAATTATCAACTGTGTGTAGTGATCCCTTTTGTCTTTCCCGCTTCTTTCTCAGTCCACACCCCCTTCCCTGCATTTCTGTGATTATTTAGTTAGTTAGTAAATAAATGATTAAGCCAATTGGTGTATGGATGATTTATAGTAAAGGCTGGGTTCGTGCAGATAACCAACAATTTATGATGTTCAGATGAGACTGACGTGTGGTAAAGAATAATTAATTAATAGAAGACTAATTGATCAGATATTAAAATATCCATAGAGTTATATTCGGAAAATTATATATTTGTAATCTGAAGATTTTCCATGGTGCCCCAACTTCCTAGTTAATTCAATTTACATGATTAGTTTAATCACGTAATAATAATTACAGAGAATTTATTTGATAAAATAACAGCCTTCACCTTTAATGATGCCGAAGACACGACACTGCCTTTCCACACTAAGAAATAAGAGAGGGAGAGGCAGGAGAGAGAGAGGAGAGAGTGAGGCGGAGGAGAAGCAGGGCTCAGAGACAGTAAAGAAGAGAGAAAGAGAGAATGCAGTGAGCACAAAGGAATGGAGAGGGTATGCCCCTGGAAATTGAGGGTGTAATTTAGACTTCCTTAATGTTCAGTCAAGAGGGTCAATGGTCATCTCTAGCGTAATGTTCTCAGTAAATTACATTACTACGTACCTTACTGGAATGAGTGTAGAAGAATGTAGCGCAGCTTTTACATGGACTTTTATGAGGGGAATGAAGTGTACTCTGTCAGGTTGCTACACCATGCACATTCTCACACACACATAACTACTTGGCTGTGAACAAGAGCAGATCATCACTGAGGTCTCCTAACAGAACAAAAAGTAAATATAGGCCAGTGCCAGTCTCTGAGGACAATTCAACCTATCTGTGACATCTATGTTCAGAAGCCACCACAAGACATTACCTTTCCTATGTTTTCTTTCTTTTTAAACGAATGACAAGTGACAAGCTATTTTCTCACACCACATACCTCTGGACCCCAACAACTGGCTCAAAGCACACTGACATATTTGGTGCTTGCAGAGGTCAATTTGGGCCTCACTCTCCTTCTCCTCGCCTCTGCAGGCTTGTATAAGGTCAACAGGGATTCTCACACATTCAAAAGTTAGGAGCCCATCAAGGTGCAAATATAGGCTTAAGGTCCAGGGTCAGCCACCTCAGATATGTTGTAAAGGACTATATGAACTCAAATTCAAATCTGACTACTGGAAGTCCCACACAATACAGTGATGGATGCTAGCTAATTCTAATGGACAATGATAGCAAAAGACACACACATTGTCATAATGCAATATCCAACATTATCTACAACATTATCTCCTGTTAATTTGAGGCATTTTAATTCGGGAATAAATTCTTAGGCATTTGCACAACATAGATAACAATACTGTCAAAACACCCCCCCCCCCCCCCCACAATAATTTATGAACCTTGTTGCGCAAGATAGAGAACGCGTGCTTCACTTTCAGCGCTCAGAGAGAGCACTCGCTGATTACTCAATAAATGAGCACCAGCGCTGATTCCACATGAGAAAGCGCTGCACAATAAACCAAGATGACAGTTCCATCTGAGTCATTTTACCGGCTTTTATACCGCCTCCTTTAATTCAGCACCATTTATCTAGCCGAGTTATTCAGTTATTTTGGACTATTGTTAACTAGTCTATGTGTGCCTACAAGGAACAATATTTACGCACGCAGAAATATTTTGAGGATTTATAAAGAGACCTCCCTCACCTTCCCTCACCTTCCAGAAAGCTATATGACTGTTCTGGATTGACTGGCCGCTGGTAGAATCGGGCACTGTAGCTCGCGCGCACTCACTCATGTTAAGAAATGAATGAAAGCGATCACAATATGGCTAGGCTAAATTAAATGTGCATCATAACAAGCTAATGTGCATGTTTTTAAACAAACCGAAGGAGTCAAATGGGCACGCTTTCTACATTCCCATCCCAGACAAATCTGACTGGGGAATGGAGAGATGCTTCAGCGTTCCGTCCTTCACTCCAGCGCCTTCTTATCCAATTACACCAAAACGTGATTTGAAAAATTGAAAAACGAGTCAAATCAATCTTACCTTGGATAGGATATCCTTGTATGTATGTTTTGGCTGTAGGTTTGCGACCCAGAACTGAAACATGCACCTCTCACCTGGGGAATGTAGATATTGCTGCCTGCTCCTACGAACAGTCTCGTTGTGGAATACTTTCACTGTCCTAGACCGCGCCAGCCGGCCTCTCTCATGTCTCCCAACGGAATACAGAGGAGGAGCGTGGTTATGGATGATATGGGATGAGAGAAACTGGAGGGCGTGTTCCAGACAGACAGAGACGCACCTTTTCTCAGTTATGGAAATCGTTGTTTTCTTTTTTCTTTTGGTTCACCTGAGACGGCCCCTTTCCGGATGCCGTCCTTAGTTTTGTTGATGATGGTCGGCAACAAAAGAGAGGCTTCAGCACAGGTCACTGTATAACCAAACACATTGGTTGTGAACTGAATTGTATGGATATTGGACACAGATAACAAACAACCAACCACAGGTGATAGGTTTTCTGCAAGTACCAGCCCACATCTAAACACTCACCACTCTATTGTAGTGAAAACCAGTTGAGTGGTCCCATGAATGCCTTATTGTTCATTCAGAAGGAAGCTCACACATCTCCATCATGTCAAGACATGATCTATCAATTACTGAATGGACACTTCCTTATAGAACATGAGAAGTTGTAATTTAGTACTTAAATGTGCTACACAGGATTTATTTTTCATTTTGCATTGTAATTTCACAAAATGTTCATAATATATATGCAGTAATAGTGGAATGATAGTGTTTCACAGTGTTGTGATTGGCTGTGATATTTTCCTACTGATTTCTCCTGCCAAAGCAGCATCTGTTGTCAAAATGGGAAAGCTGTTCTGACTTTGGGGCTGTGTTATCTAGTGGAAATAGTCATTTCCTGGTTGCTAAAATTGTACACTGTTCGCTTAATTTCAGTTAATGTCAGAAAGCAAGAGCTTAATAGTGTAGGGAATCATTGTACTATCGAGATCGCTGTGAAATATCGTGCAATTCACCTAGCATTAGGCTGCATTCAAAACAAATGCAAAAAATCTAACAAATCCTATGTGTATCACCTTTAAGGTTGCCAAGGAGCAAGCCTCCATCCATCTGACTCTACCCATCCCAACAGGGACTTTCATTCGTTGTAGGGCAGTGATTTGAACCACCATTCAGGGTAGGGCAGTGATTTGAACCACCATTCAGGGCAGCTTTGTGCACGGGGCATTGTCATGCTGAAACAGGAAAAGGCATTCCCCAGACTGTTTCCACAAAGGTGTAAGCACAGAATTGTCTAGAATTGTCTAGAATGTCATAGAATGTCATGTATGCTGTAGCGTTAAGATTACCCTTCACTAGAACAAAGGGGCCTTAGCCCGAACCATGAAAAACAGCCCCAGACCATTATTTCTACTCCACCAAACTATACAGTTGGCACTATGCAACTGCTCAGCCTCCGACCACAAGGTACTATAGAGGGTAGTGCGTACGGCCCAGTACATGACTGGGGCCAAGCTTCCTGCCATCCAGGACCTCTATACCAGGCGTATCAGAGGAAGGCCCTAAAAATTGCCAAAGACTCCAGCCACCCAAGTTATAGACAGTTCTCTCTGCTACTACATGGCAAGCATTTCACTGTAAGGTCTACAACTGTTATATTCGGCGGATGTGACAAATAAAATTTGATTTGATGCATTGGGGCAGGTAGCTTTCTCCTGACATCCGCCAAACCCAGATTCGTCCGTCCAACTGCCAGATGGTGAAGCGTAATTCATCACTCCAGAGAACGCGTTCCCACTGCTCCAGAGTCCAATGGCCTGCGCGCTTTACACCACTCTAGCCCACGCTTGGCATTGCACATGGTGATCTTAGGCTTGTATGTGGCTGCTTGGCCATGGAAACCAATTTCATGAAGCTCCTGACGAACAGTTATTGTGCTGACGTTGTTTCCAGAGGCAGTTTGTAACTCGGGTAGTGAGTGTTGCAACCGAGGACAGACGATTTTTACACACAATGCGCTTGTACGGCCTATTACTTCGCAGCTGAGCCGTTGTTGCTCCTAGACGTTTCCACTTCACAATAACAGCACTTACAGTTGACTGGGGCAGCTCAAGTAGAGCAGACATTTGACGAACTCACTAGTTGGAAAGGTGGCCTCCTATGACGGTGCCACGTTGAAAGTCACTGAGCTCTTCAGTAAGGTAATTCTACTGCAAATGTTTGTCTATGGAGATTGCATGGCTATGTGCTCGATTTTATACACCTGTCAGCAACCAGTGTGGCTGAAATAGCCAAATCCACTAATTTGAAGGGGTGTCCACATACTTATGGTGTATTCATTTTAAATGTTTTTTTATTTTGGGATTTTAATTTAAAATCACTTCCTGAATTGACTTATTTAAATTATAATTAACCCCAGCCCTTAGGGTCACTGTGGCTGTAAGGAGGATGAGACACACAGCCCCAGTGTGTGTGTGTGTGTGTGCGTGTGTGTGTACCGGCTCCTCTCCTCAGAACTACAACAGGAGCCAGCAGAGAAAACAAGGTAACATATGAAAGGATAAGGAAAGAATGGGAGTGTTTCACTGCTGCAAGCCTCACCTCATTTAACACATTTCGTTACACAGAGAGGCAGCTGTGGCCTATGGAGAGACAGAGAATAGATGTTCCCCTTTGGCCAGGAGAACAAGTAGGGAGACAGGTTTCCCTTGTATCAAAATTGAGGATCCATTTTCAGGTCAATATTTCTCAGAGTAACATGTTAAAGACACATTTAATATTTGCGGTAAATGTTTGGTGACCCTTGGTCGAGTGTGAGGGAGTGATTCTAACATTCCCTGAGAGAGAGGTAAGGCCCTCCGTTCATTCACACCAGATAAATGCCCAGGTTTTCCTCGTACATTCAGTAGACTAGGGAGTGGAGCACTGGGATGGAATCTGGTACTGTTATCTCATCCAGTAGACCCAGCCTATGGATACTACTGAGTATCAACCGGCTCTTTTTAAATGTTCTGTGTAAAGAACAGAATGTATTCTATGAAGGAAAATATACTCCATAAGAGCACCTTGTGACCGCGCCCTTATAGTAATTTCCTATTTACCATGTTACACTCTCAAGCATGTCTGAACCCAGCAGGTTTAATGGACGGGGGTTATGATGACAGAAGAAAACCTGCTCTTTGTGGAAATACAAGTTGTGTCTTGACATGTTCTCCCAATCAATGTTCTTAAATCCAGCTCCTCCATCACAGCTAAGAGTCTGCCTCCAGGTAGAAGAACCGGTTCAACGAGTCATGATGGGAGACATAGTTTGCTTTTACTGAGGAAAATACATCAGCCCCACCCTGGTTCTAGTTCAGCCTCTGGCTCTGCATCAGCAGGAGGGTTTGTCTGGGTTTCTCCTGCGGTGCCTCTCTCTCTCTAGGGCAGTGGTCACCAACCGGTAGATCGCGATCGACTGGTCGAACTACAAGCCATTCCTAGTCGATCACTAGAAATTGATCAAGTGAGATTTCCAAACTTTTAAAACCATTAAAACTAGAGACTCAAAGAATGCAGCTGCTGTTTTAATGAGTAAGTTCATGTTTCAATTGTTATTCAGCACTGTCAATACCTTGTTAAACATTTCTATAAGCTATTAAATGCCCGTTTCGATAAGCTCGAGTTATTATTTGTGCCTTGTGTCTTTTTAAATATCGAGGAATATTTCACGTTTTCTGGTCATAGGAGTAACAACATGAATTGGTGCACGAAGCAGAAGTAATGCCGTGCGACTTAAGTTTCGTCATCAGCTGGAAGAATGTGTCCCCTTTTCTCAACGGAGGGCGGGAGTGAAGAGGGGTGGTAAGAGCCAGCAGCATACCACCCTGCATACCACCTTGCATACCACTGCTGGCTTGCTTTTGAAGCTAAGCAGGGTTGGTCCTGGTCAGTTCCTGGATGGGAGACCAGATGCTGCTGGAAGTGGTGTTGGAGGGCCACTCCAGCAGACACTGCCCTGTGTAGGGTGCCGTCTTTCAGATGGGACGTTAAAATGGGTGTCCTGACTCTCTGAGGTCATTAAAGATCCCATGGCACTTATCGTAAGAGTAGGGGTGTTAACCCCGGTGTCCTGGCTAAATTCCCAATCTGGCCCTCAAACCATCACAGTCACCTAATAATCCCCAGTTTACAATTGGCTCATTCATCCCCCTCCTCTCCCCTGTAACTATTCCCCAGGTCGTTGCTGCAAATGAGAATGTGTTCTCAATCAACTTCCCTGATAAAATAACGGATAATTTTTAAAGTTGCGTGAGAGGCAGCCTCACTGCTGCTCCCTCCATCCCCCAGTCTGACCATCAGATGCAGGCCAGCAGTCCAGTAAAAGAAGCACATTATTATACTCACTTAGCTGTGCCTCACAAGTAATACAACACATCATCTATTACCAGTGTGATCATGTTCCTACAGTTTTGAAATATAATTTCAAAATGGTCTGAGAAGAACAACATTGGCAGGGCAAGTCAAGCTTAGCCAATATGCAGTGATAATGTATTGGGCCTATAGCCTGCTGCACAAACCTCATTGCTACAGAACTGTTTTTAATTGGTTAATGTTGCGTACATATGCTTGTTTTTTAAAGTCATGTTAATTTTTTTTTTTTTATCTGAGCGGTAGATCAGTGCTCTAGGGTGTCTATTATCTAATCTACCGGTCAGCCTGCCAGAATTCCTACCCTTTCTGCATACAAATAGCTGTCAGTAAGCCTCGCTTTAGGAAAGGAATGACAATGCTGGTTTAGATCGGTGGCGACTCACCGGTGAGGTGGATTTTCATTCCATAAATTCAGCATTTGTAGGTGCTGGTTCTTAACTCTTCTTGAACTGTACTGTTGGTTAAGGGCTTGTAAGTAAGCATTTCACGGTAAGGTCTACACTGTTGGTTAAGGGCTTGTAAGTAATCATTTCACGGTAGGGTCTACACTGTTGGTTAAGGGCTTGTAAGTAATCATTTCACGGTAGGGTCTACACTGTTGGTTAAGGGCTTGTAAGTAATCATTTCACGGTAGGGTCTACACTGTTGGTTAAGGGCTTGTAAGTAATCATTTCACGGTAAGGTCTACACTGTTGGTTAAGGGCTTGTAAGTAATCATTTCACGGTAGGGTCTACACTGTTGGTTAAGGGCTTGTAAGTAATCATTTCACGGTAAGGTCTACACTGTTGGTTAAGGGCTTGTAAGTAATCATTTCACGGTAAGGTCTACACTGTTGGTTAAGGGCTTGTAAGTAATCATTTCACGGTAAGGTCTACACTGTTGGTTAAGGGCTTGTAAGTAATCATTTCACGGTAAGGTCTACACTGTTGGTTAAGGGCTTGTAAGTAATCATTTCACGGTAAGGTCTACACTGTTGGTTAAGGGCTTGTAAGTAATCATTTCACGGTAAGGTCTACACTGTTGGTTAAGGGCTTGTAAGTAATCATTTCACGGTAAGGTCTACACTGTTGGTTAAGGGCTTGTAAGTAATAATTTCACGGTAAGGTCTACACTGTTGGTTAAGGGCTTGTAAGTAATCATTTCACGGTAAGGTCTACACTGTTGGTTAAGGGCTTGTAAGTAATCATTTCACGGTAAGGTCTACACTGTTGGTTAAGGGCTTGTAAGTAATCATTTCACGGTAAGGTCTACACTGTTGGTTAAGGGCTTGTAAGTAATCATTTCACGGTAAGGTCTACACTGTTGGTTAAGGGCTTGTAAGTAATCATTTCACGGTAAGGTCTACACTGTTGGTTAAGGGCTTGTAAGTAATCATTTCACGGTAAGGTCTACACTGTTGGTTAAGGGCTTGTAAGTAATCATTTCACGGTAAGGTCTACACTGTTGGTTAAGGGCTTGTAAGTAATCATTTCACGGTAAGGTCTACACTGTTGGTTAAGGGCTTGTAAGTAATCATTTCACGGTAAGGTCTACACTGTTGGTTAAGGGCTTGTAAGTAATAATTTCACGGTAAGGTCTACACTGTTGGTTAAGGGCTTGTAAGTAATCATTTCACGGTTAGGTCTACACTGTTGGTTAAGGGCTTGTAAGTAATCATTTAACGGTAAGGTCTACACTGTTGGTTAAGGGCTTGTAAGTAATCATTTAACGGTAAGGTCTACACTTGTATTTGGCGCATGTGACAAATTGTTTGATTTGATTTGGTAACTGTGACATTAAAAAGTGAAGATCACAGAACTCCAGAATTCTAGTCAAAATGCGCTGATTGAAAGGGCAAGAAATACCTCATCAAAATGGAATTACCATCTCAAGTAAAGTACATTTACAAGACGTTCTCTAGTAAAGTTAAGTATGATGTAGATTTGATCAAATATCTCGTCATGTCCTTTTGCCAAAAATAATGGCAGACAAAGGTAGTTTAAGGCCAAGTGAACATGTTTGTTGTTGCTTCTGCTTAGCCAGTCAGATTGTACATATCTCAAATAAAGTAGACCAGATTCGAGTGCCTGTTAAAATCGTAGGATGAATATTTGGAACAGCTTAAATAGGTTAAATAACCTATGCATGTATATATAAGAAAATGTTACGAAACGATGCAAAAAAACAAAAAGGAGTCTACAATGCTCTCTAGTGGAAACAATAAGAATGTACAATAGTCATTTTGAAATCAGTGATTTGCCTTCTTTCCTTACACAGTACTGCCCTCATGTGGTCATAAGGCAGGGGGAAATCCTGCTGTAAGTACCTCCGGGTAAATTGAGTTGTTTTCACTTGGAACAAAACAGAAGCAAACAAGGCAAAACACGGAGGAACTGACCTGAACTTGTCCTATAAGAAACCTTTGTTTTTGTAGCAAAACGTTTTACTACGGTGTGCACTAATGAATGGGCACTCTGTTCACCTGCCATAAGGCCATCAACGCGGTCAGACATAAATCGGTGACAGCTCGATCCTAATTGAATACTTTACACCGTGTCAAGATTTTATTTGACAGCATTTCAGAATATCATACGGTAAACAAGATTTCTGCAAAAGTTAATATATCCATAGTGTTGCATTTCATAAAAATAGGCCGTTCACTTATAGTCTGGGACTATCCATAATAATACATTGAGTCATATTTATAATAGCGACACACCTGTACAAGGTCAATACCACGGCTAATAATAACACTACACAGTGATACCCTGCTGCATTAGGTAGGCTCAGGGGGTTCATGTATTGTACGTGCCGCCAGTCTTCAACACACTCACCGTTTTAGATATACCTATCTCTTCTGATCTGTCCATAGAAAAGTACTGATATTTGCCTCAATGGGGGACTGCTCTGACGAGAAAAAGTGGCGAACTGTGCAACGAAGGAAGGACATTCTCTCTTGTCTCTAGTCTACACAGAAGTCATGATAGGCTTAGTGATGAAGGTGCAGTAGACAGTCAGGACTGGCCAGACACTATAGGAATGGTTGTGTGTGGGGTGAACACAGTGGCACTGTTCAAATGAATCCTTTCTTGAAGTAACCAGTGAATGAACATGTACCTGCTTTCCATTATTATATATTTATTTATTGTCATTTAACAGATGCTCTTATCCAGAGCAATTGGGGTGAAGTGCCTTGCTCAAGGGAAGATTTTCCACTTATTCAGCTCGGGATTCAAACCAGCAACCTTTCAGTTACTGGCCCAATGCTCTGAACATCTAGGCTACCTGCTGCCTACTTACTTGAAGTAACCATTGTTCTTACAAGACGTTAGGAAAGAGAGAAGGAAGAGAGGAAGGATGCATTGTTAAAGTATTCAAACAGGCCCAGACAGTGGCTGAGCCACAGACTCTTGTCTACTCAGGATCAGTTGCCCAGCACAATTTATATACCATTTCTCTGAACCACTTTGTGCTTTAAAGAAATATATTTTCCTCTCATAAATAGAGATTCCAATGGGCTCAGCGCATCACTCACCTCTCTCGTAATTACTGCTATTCTGAAAGACTGTCTGCATTTCTTCCACCCGAGGGGGACAGCTTTGTTCTGCCAATGTCGTCCTCCCTTTGCTGGATTGTTAGCTCGACACACTGCAAATTACCACTCAAAAATCAGATGTCTGCAGAAACTAAAGGGGACACATTCGGATTGCTCATTAATGACTTTTCTTTTATCGCCAAGAATGATTCTTGTGTCTGTCAATGATCATAATGTCTAGATGATTGTAGTCTCTCCACATCTCCATGTATAGTATACTAGTTATCAGAGTGACAGATGAATTCGCTTCTGTGAGTCCCAGGGCCAGAGAGAGGGTTTGAGAGGGTTTAAAAAACCAAAAAACTCTACCTTAGTCATCGGATGACAAGGCGGTTCTGAGGGACGCGTGTGTGTGTGTTACTGTGTGTGTCTTAACTGTGTACCTGTGTGTGTGTGTGTGTGTGTGTGTGTGTGTGTAAACTGGTAATGGGGGAGTGCAGACAGAGCCCCTGACAGAGCCTCCACTGTCTAGAGCTCCGAAGTTAATTGGGCCACAATCTGGTAGAGAGAGATGTATATATATTTTAACGTCACTGGCTATGTAGACACTTAGAGACTAAACAAATGTTGAAATGAATATCCAGACAGTTGTCAGTTGTAATGTATACATATGCGTCTTTGGGAGATAAACGTGTTTCATGTGTTGTGTAAATGAACAGCGTTAAGTGAAGCCACAGACCATTAGACACATTGTGATGAATGAGCTCGTGACAAATGGCAATGTTTCTCTCTCCCTCTGATCCCCACCAGAAATACTAGTGGAGTTTCCTGTTTTCATACACGTGCCATATTTTCACCCAAACACGTCATTCTGTGTAGCTACAGCTTGATTACACCATCTGTTAGAGATGTTCTGTCTAGACGTTTCGATATCTGACGATGAGATACCAACAGAACCCCAAAAGTTGTGGAACTATCTTCAATCTGTAAGGAAATGGAAAGATTTGCTAATGTTTTCTGACCAAATAAATACTGTGGGGTCTGTAAATATAGTGAACAAATTTCAACAATCAGATATAAAACCATGAATGTCCGTCATGGCACAGATGTATATGAATATTGGGACATTGGTATTGACTGTACGGTAGCAGCCTGGATTGAACCACATCAGTCTAGAGAGTGTTCTAGGTTCTTTAAGTCCATAACAGACCTCTCTGTCCGTATCGTAAGGCACTCTGCCCCGATATCCCATGAGCCTTCACTCTCTCCACATTGTCCACCAGACAAACCTCAGCAAATTGCTTTGTTCGCGAAGCACAGTGAGGGGGAAATGTATCTCCTGTGACCCAACCGTTGATGATTCAAGCACGTACAGCCCTTAGAGTCCACTGCAGTCTCGTAGAATGGGTCCACACAGACTAGAAATGCAATATTATAGTGGATTTGTGGCTGTGGAGTTATAAGGGAGTGTTGAAAAACGGTGTTGTGCTCCTTCGCTCGTCTAGCTTATGAGGCGTCTCAGAGCTACCATTGGCCCGACTAGGTATGCATTAGAGATGATCACGTCCCACATATTAATACTCATCATATAATATATTTATTTCTATACCATTTGATAGATTCCTCGGGATAGCTTCTTCAGTCTCGTACAGTCTCTTATTTAAGGCAAAGTCCCATTAATGCGTATACTCTTTTTCTAGTTCTGGTTTTCATTCTCTCTTTTTAAAATACACAAAAACAGGCAACCCCTCTTCAACATTCCTTTCATAAAATAGACTTCATTGTATAAAAAAAACTGCAGTGTCACAGTCAACCAATCGGTGAGTGGTTCAATTTGCATGTACGTCCTGGACTGGAGTGCTGTGGGGATTTGAGCACTTCCAAATGAAGTTCCTGTATTCGGACCCCTTAACACTGCTCAAGGATCCCGTCACGCTACACACATTCTGCTTGGTTTCTTCTTGTTTTGAATTTTTAAGTGGATGCTTTCCAGTTCTTAAGGTGGTCGGTGTAAAATATCTCTCAAAATAATTTAGAGTACAATATAAATAAAAATGGTTCTCTAAAAACGCATGGAGGAACCCCCCTTTACATCTGAGGTCTAGAGGGTGGGGTAGGGGAGTGCAGGCAGGGTGAGGGGAGCCAATGAAGGGGCTAGCCAGGCTTAGTGTAGCCCGGCCTGGGTGTCTGGTAGTGGGTATACTCCAAGGTGTTATCTGCTCACAGTGGACGTGCCCGAGCGCAGGGTGCTGGGCAGCTTGTCAGAGCCGGGGATCTTCCAGGGCCCAGGGGACACAGTGGCCTTCCTACCCGCTGCCGTGCTGCTGCTGCTGGTGCTCTTGTTGGGGCGGCAGGGCCGGGTCTCTCCAGGGCCCCTCTCTGCCTCTCTGGGCCTGGGCTTCTCCTGCGCCGGCTCCCCCTGATGCCCGACACTAACGTCTGGGTGACTGCTGCTGCCGCTCTGAGTACCACCGCTGCCGCCGTTCCCGTTAGAGTTTGTGTATGAGGGCTTGGAGCCTTTCGTCGGGGACTGTGTGGGTTCTCTTTTCCCGTGGGACGTGCTGCTGCTCTCCCCAGCGATCCTCTCCTTAGACCTCCCCCTGGAGGAGCTTTTGGGCTCCCCTCCCCCAGGTAGCAGCTCATCCCTCCCCACCGGCCCTCCCTCTTTGGGGCAGCTCCCTCTGCGGGTGGACCTGCCACCTTCCTTCTGCTTGGCCCTCCCATTACTGCAACCACTCCCACTGGGCCGGTCCCGGTCCCTCCTCCCGTGGCCGGTCTGGTCCGGATTTTGCGGCTCGGTCGGGGCCTTCCGGGGGCTCTGGGAGCGATCCGCCTTCCTGCTCTCTTGCACCGCCGGCTCCCGCGGGACCTCCTGTGGTGGCAGGCGAGCCAGGTCGGGGCCTGGGGGCTGCTGGGACGGGGTCAGATGAGATGAGGGCGATGGCATGGTCAGAGTGTCTGGGGGCAGGGCTACTTCCGACAGACTTGGGGAGGCTGAAGGGCGTGCATCCCAGGGGGAGGTACTGTCTGCTGGGGCACAAACACACAGTTAGACATGGGAAAGGATAGTCTTAACAGTCAGGGGCGAATCCTACCTTCCATTTACTTAGTCATGCATGGATGTCAATGGGAGACTGAGTGAAAAGTTGACTTAAGTGGAAGTTCGCCCTATTGAAATATATCTATGAATCTATAGCTTTATCCAAACAACACACACCAAGCCAAAAAACATGCCTCTAGTCTACATGGATGACAGTATCCATATTGTAGCAATCACAACAATCAAACCCAGTCTTTGTGGTATGGGCTGCAAGTGAAATATTACTTCACTCCTATAAGTCACACACTGCAAGTTCACTTTTAGGCAGCACACATCTCAGTTCCCTAGCTCCCTTTAAAGCCTCAGCACTTCTAAGAAGCGGGCAGAGAAATCGAAAACAGGTTTAATGGAATGGATGATGTGCTGAATCAGGCGGTGCTTCAGCCTGGCTCGGGAGAGAGAACCTGCGGGTTCGAGACTCCCCACCGGTGCTCTGGGCTGAGTAACCACGGTAGCGGCTAAACCTACAGGGCTCTACCTTCTCCTGAGAGGCTGCTGCAGCTCACAAGGCCTGTTAGCTTCTCTCTCTGCATCGCTGAGCTAGCAGTCCCAGGGTGATCATTCATTACAAACAGGCAGGCAGGGGGGAAGTCACCAGGGAGGCTAGCGCCAATCGTCTAACTAGCAGGGGGAAAGAGGGAGGCTAGGCTAGTTCCATGAGGCCTCATTACAGACTAGATGGACTCCCAGACCAGCTAGGAAGGTCTGGTGTTTGGAGAGAGCTCAGTGGGCAGGCTCACAGTCAATGCAGGTGCCTGTTGCGCTCTGAAACCCTGGACTATTCACACCAGCTCATTCCGCTACCCATCAGCCACTGCTTGGTGTATTGAAGTGATTACCTGTCTCCCGTGGAGGCTGTGTGGCCCAATAGGATTGTGAGAGGGAGTATGTGTGCTGAGCTAATGCCCGCTGTCACCTTGGATACGGCTCTGTTCGTTCTGAGGGGTGAGGGCCCTGCTGCCCAGCTAGCTGACTGGATCTGACCTTAATACAACCTCCATACTCTAGTACTCTGTATGAGGGGACAAATGTACACATGCCCTAATACATCCACACAATGCACAGCATGCACACGTCCACATACTCACAAACGTCATGCACGCGCACACACACAGTATCATATTGCGTGGTACTAAATGTGGCAACCGTCTTTTATTCCACTTCATTATTTCATCAGGATGCAGTTTTTATAAGCTTTGAATTCGTTTTCCTCTGCAAAGTACTGTATAAACTAGCTGAAAATACAGAGCCGCTTTGCAAAATGTAGTTAAATAACCCCGAAGCAGCGCATCAAACATAAATACTACATCCTCTCAGTATACAGATAAACCTAGGCCTGTAAAAACATCTACGTATCCACACAATCCCCCACATCCATGTTACAAATGGCTATTCCACTTTTATGTGACTGCTCTGCCCAGAACACACAGGTTGATAGTTGATATGAAAAGTGACGCTGGTGATTTAATATGGCGTCCTCTGGCTGACAGTGTAATGGGCTCATGGTGCGTATTTCACAGCTTTATGTCACCCGCGGGCAGGTAATAGAAAAAAGTATTTCTAATGGAGGAAAGGGGGGAGGGAGAGAGACAGAAATAGATAACAAAAAAAATCTCTGTCATAAATGGCCGGGGAGAGTCTCCGACTGGGAGTGGTAGTCAGAAGTCGCCTAGCGACGAAGAAGGAGACAGACAATACTATTTCCTGTGTTTAAAGACCCTGGTCACCTGCCAAAGCTAAGTGCTGATGACTGTATTTCACAGTGGAGGCCTTGGCTGGCTGTGGAAGAGTCATGTGCAGTGCTAGCCTCAGCGCTAACTCACTACCCACAGGCCGGGAGTGTGACTCTCTGTTACAGAGGCCATGGGAGAGTCTGACACATCACGATTTATTACCAAGAGGGCCGCTAGGTGCTGTCATTCCCTGAGGTGTAGGGGACATAAATGTCTGTTAGGGGCCTCAGCGTGCACCACGGTGGGATTTTATCACAGGAAATAGTCTGCCTATATATTTCTGACTAATCTATCTAGACAATAGTGTCTGTCAGTTTGAATCGCTATTTTGTAAGTTGGTTCATGTATCTTTCTAAATGTGTAATATGTATTTATTGTATGTACATACAGTATAATAATTCCATTGGGCTGGCCTGATGACCACGTGGACATATTCCGCGTTCAAAACACCTGGGAACTTGGAAATCTCAGACTTAAGTGTGTTCAAGACAACTGGGAACTCGGGGGGAAAAAACTAACTTCGACTGGGAAAACAGTTTTGAACGGTCAAACTCTGACATCTTTATAAAGCTCAGATTTTCTGACCTGAAGATCAGTGACATCATGATTTGACCTCACCCCCCCCCAAGTTGTCTTGAAAGCCCCAATAGCTGGGGAACTACTGTAGGTTGATGTCACTGTGATTGAAGTGGAGAGGAGGAGCCAGTGTGTTCTGACCAGGAAGTCACAGCTGCAACCCACGGCATGGGCACACAAAACCACACCACAAACCACGACACCAAGTAGAATTAGACTGGAACATGCAGATCATCACAAACCGTGTCTTTAGAGTGGCCCATTAGGAAGAAATAGGGGGAGCCATGCTTGTCACTTTTCATGCACATGGAGAGACTGGAAGGTACCATTCCTAAGGAAAGGGGAGTAACAACCTATACCAGTCATTAGGGTTAAACCAGACGCCTTGAAAGGAAGAGTTACACTATTGTTAGTCAAGAGAAAGACAAGTTTAAAGTGTTAAAGTATTAAGTAGAGAGAAAGACATTGCTATGGATGTATAATATACAACTACATTAGAAGATAGGCATGCCAGACATAAGCAGAGTTATAGTTATAAAGTTGTTTTATAGTTGATGTTTTTTGTAATTCTTACCACCTTTTTCAACCCAAATTAGTGATTGCGAAATTGTCTCATCGCGGCAACTCCCCAACAGGCTCGGGAGAGGCGAAGGTCGAGTCATGCATCCTCCGAAACATGACCCGCCAAACCGCGCTTCTTAACACCCGCTCGCTTAACCCTTGCCAATGTGTCGGAGGAAACACCGTTCACCCGCAGGCGCCCAGTCCGCCACAAGAAGTTGCTAGAGCACGAAAGCCAAGTAAAGCCCCCCCCGGCCAAACCCTCCCCCAACCCGGACGACGCTGGGCCAATTCTGTGCCACCCTATGGGACTCCCAGGCTGTGGTGTCGCCGCAACACTCCAATGCAGTGCTTTAGACTGCTGCGCCACTCGGAAGGCCCGAGTAAAGAATAATCTATAGACGTAATCATTTTAGAAATGCGTGTGACTTTTAAAATGTGATTATAGTGTTACTGGAATCAGATGAGATTAGAAGGTCAGCAGGTGGATTTGAGTGTGTTACAGCTGGATTAGCCTTGGCCTGGGGAGGGGTAAACAACAGGGTTTGAGGGACAGAATGGAAACCCACCATACTCTGGGACCTGCCCTGTGCCTCTCTTCAGGAGCAGACGCACCCGCCGGCCCCCTGACTTGATGAGCTCGATGGCCCGGGCGTGGGTCATGTCCCTGGTTGTGTCCCCATTGATCTCAATAATCTGGTCCCCAACCTGGAGAGGAGGAGAGACAACACAGTTAGAGAGAGAGAGAGAGAGAGAGAGAGAGAGAAATACTGTAGATAGATAGTGTGTGTATGTGTCTCGCCCCCCCCCGCTGTGTGTGTGTGTGTGTGTGTGTGTGTGTGTGTGTGTGCATGCAGGTGTGTGTATGTGCATGAAATCCTGTTGCCATGCAGATACTGCACAGACAATAAATAGACAATAGACCACTGTGACAGTAACCTCTAAATCACCAACCCACTGAGCACCTTGTGTTACATAAACATGCGTTACATTGCGTGACAAGTTCACACCAATTCCCTGATTAGATGAACAAATTATGGAAGAACGCTGGCACACACTGCCACAACCACCGACGCAATTATTTCTTGGCAGGCCTCGGAGATAAGCACACACACTACGTATTAAAGCGCAAAATTAATAAGGCAAATTTATTGTGGATCACAATTTATTAGGATCAATGTGTATCTATAAATCATAGTGGTGCAGAGGGATCAGAGCGGCCAGTGTAAAGCGCTAATCAGAATTAGCACTCATGAATATGAATGTGGTGTCAGTTGTCATTAATTCCTGAAGCCTGTTTTTATAATGTCATTTAGATTGAATTATGGACTCGTCCCTGCAGGGGGGTTGAGACTAAAGAGGATACCCTCCTGAATACCAATGTCCTGGGCGTTGTTCATTACGTACCAAATGGAAGAAACTAGACTGAAACATGGAGGGAGTACCTTAATCCGTCCAATAAGAAACAGTTGTTTTAGCTTTCCATTGCAAAACGTATTCCTAATGAATATGACCCAGGACATTAGTAGCTGAAGACCTGGTAGTAACCTATTCATTTCACTAAGTAGACTACACCTCCCTTCCAGCACTACAGTGAAAAGGTTGTGACCTCTCTATGACTACAACATCAAGGTCGGAGGCCGATTGTATAGGCATATCCCCTGAAGGATCTCACTAACACAATACCTTCACTTGGGAATGGGACCAGTGCCCTATTGACTGATAGTGTAGGAGACCACGTGCTGCGGCGCCAAATGTATAAACCAATTACTGTAACAAATGGAAAAGTCCTCGGCTAATAGTGGAAATAATTTGAAAGTGAGAGGAGAGAGAATCCGCCCGGCAACAGAGAGAGAGAAGGGGAGTCATTAAATGTTATTAGGCTGATCTGAGCGGAGCTGGGCCGCCCGTCCATCTACACCTTCTGACAGTTAGTGAATGGCTGAGGCCGGCCTGAGTCATTCCCCTTTAAATGGATGGGAAGTGACTGGGTGTGGATGGGAGAATTGAACACCAAGCCAACAGCAGTAGTATGACGTCCAGATGAAGCATGGTTATCCTTGGATTGTCTCTCCTCTAGATGCTATCTCGAGTCCAGCCAAGCTTACTAAGGCTGTGTCTGAAACAGCACCCTATTGCCTATATAGTGCACTTTTGACCAGAGCCTGAGCCTTGGTGGTGTAAAAAGTAGTATACTATATATCCGAACGGCCAGCCCATCCCAGTTCATTTCAACAGCAGTGTTAGATGATCCTACCTTTCCCCCTCGACCATTCATCTCCCCCATGATCAGAGTTCAAACTGGGCCTGTGTGTGGCGGACTGCAGAGTTTGAGTGGGCCTTTAAAGCTGTGATTACTGAAGGATAAATCACGATACCGGCCCGGGCGTAGAAGAGAGAGCCGAGGACCGCTAGCTATCCCTCATCCCCAGTCGATGGGTTTGGGCCTGGGCCCGCCGAGCTGCATTTACCTCGCCGTGACGGAGTGAGAGTAATATCCCTACGGGCCGTTTCACACACATTATCTCCGACAGGTTCATTACAGATAAGGAATGCACAGCGATGACGCTATTGGCCCACACTAGGGAGATTGGGCAGAGAGAAAAGTGTGACGGGTAGGAGACGATCAAGATACTTTAGGAGATATAGAAAAACTGCGATGACAGACTTGTAATGTAGTCTTTGATATCGGAAAAGTAAAGTGAGATTTCTGTATTTTTCACGCCATAAAGTGATCAGAGTCACCCTGGATGAACATAGCAGGCTACAAGAACATATACAGCTGTTGAGAGAGAGTGACTCATACTTTGACAGAGGTGATGGAAGGAAGGTGTGAACTTGGGGAAAAACTAAAAGCTTGGCACGCTCTGCATCTTTTTACAAAGAGTACTAACGTTACATTTTTTGTTGTTGTGTTAAACAGATGGTGACCGGCAGACTGTCCCTGGAGAGAACATTACGAAACGGACAAACGTGAAAACTATTCATGGTAAAAGCAGCCACCCTGTAATTATTCATCTGAATGTTTATAGTAGCTAATGTATTATTGACTAGAGAAACGTTTCTGCTGCCAGTAAACCCACTAACCCAGCAGGTGTCAAAACGTCCCAAATCCTTCACACACTCAGCCACACTGCATTAGCAGATTATTTTCTTACAGGGCTTAAAATGGAAATTTGCTGCCAAGATAATCATCAGACAATTAAGACTAGCAAATAATTATTATTAATATCCCACTAAACCAGCGTTGGGAGAGAAGCTACTGTAAGTATGTTGAGGGGAAGTGTTAGTTCAGCACAGGATGTGACATCGTCATCAGCCTACCCTCATCCTCCCGTTGCGGATGGCGGGTCCGTCCTCAGCCAGTCGCAGGACAAACAGGTCCATCTTGTACTCCCTCCCTCCACGGATACTGAAGCCAAACCCCTTCACACTCTTCTCCAGCTCCACGGTGAAGAAGTCAAAGTCCTGGAGAAGGAGCAGGACACATTCAGACAACAGGCAGTAAGAACCAGGGAGGAGGGGAAGGAGTAGGACACATTCAGACAACAGGCAGTAAGAACCAGGGAGGAGGGGAAGGAGTAGGACACATTCAGACAACATGCAGTAAGAACCAGGGAGGAGGGGAAGGAGTAGGACACATTCAGACAACAGGCAGTAAGAACCAGGGAGGAGGGGAAGGAGTAGGACACATTCAGACAACGGGCAGTAAGAACCAGGGAGGAGGGGAAGGAGTAGGACACATTCAGACAACAGGCAGTAAGAACCAGGGAGGAGGGGAAGGAGTAGGACACATTCAGACAACAGGCAGTAAGAACCAGGGAGGAGGGGAAGGAGTAGGACACATTCAGACAACGGGCAGTAAGAACCAGGGAGGAGGGGAAGAAGCAGGACACATTCAGACAACAGGCAGTAAGAACCAGGGAGGAGGGGAAGGAACAGGACACATTCAGACAACAGGCAGTAAGAACCAGGGAGGAGGGGAAGGAGTAGGACACATTCTGACAACAGGCAGTAAGAACCAGGGAGGAGGGGAAGGAGCAGGACACATTCAGACAACAGGCAGTAAGAACCAGGGAGGAGGGGAAGGAGTAGGACACATTCAGACAACGGGCAGTAAGAACCAGGGAGGAGGGGAAGGAGTAGGACACATTCAGACAACATGCAGTAAGAACCAGGGAGGAGGGGAAGGAGTAGGACACATTCAGACAACGGGCAGTAAGGAGCAGGACACATTCAGACAACAGGCAGTAAGAACCAGGGAGGAGGGGAAGGAGTAGGACACATTCAGACAACAGGCAGTAAGAACCAGGGAGGAGGGGAAGGAGTAGGACACATTCAGACAACATGCAGTAAGAACCAGGGAGGAGGGGAAGGAGTAGGACACATTCAGACAACGGGCAGTAAGGAGCAGGACACATTCAGACAACAGGCAGTAAGAACCAGGGAGGAGGGGAAGGAGTAGGACACATTCAGACAACAGGCAGTAAGAACCAGGGAGGAGGGGAAGGAGTAGGACACATTCAGACAACAGGCAGTAAGAACCAGGGAGGAGGGGAAGGAGTAGGACACATTCAGACAACATGCAGTAAGAACCAGGGAGGAGGGGAAGGAGTAGGACACATTCAGACTACAGGCAGTAAGAACCAGGGAGGAGGGGAAGGAGTAGGACACATTCAGACAACGGGCAGTAAGAACCAGGGAGGAGGGGAAGGAGTAGGACACATTCAGACAACGGGCAGTAAGAACCAGGGAGGAGGGGAAGAAGCAGGACACATTCAGACAACAGGCAGTAAGAACCAGGGAGGAGGGGAAGAAGCAGGACACATTCAGACAACAGGCAGTAAGAACCAGGGAGGAGGAGCAGGACACATTCAGACAACAGGCAGTAAGAACCAGGGAGGAGGGGAAGGAGCAGGACACATTCAGACAACAGGCAGTAAGAACCAGGGAGGAGGGGAAGGAGCAGGACACATTCAGACAACAGGCAGTAAGAACCAGGGAGGAGGGGAAGGAGCAGGACACATTCAGACAATATCAGTCACCATCACAAAACTAATGGCCATGTGTATTACTGTAGCCTGGTTAAACCAGACTGAATGCTGCACTCACCATTGTTTAACTCAGTGCAGCGTTCAGTCTGGTTTAACCCGGATAGAATTACCACAACTTCCTCGTTAACCTCTCTACCTGAACTACTGTTTCTTGCTTGACAATGCCCATGTATTTCAGTTGAATGTATTTCTTTTATTTTAATTGAACCTTTATTTAACTAGGCAAATCAGTTAAGAACAAATTCTTATTTACAATGACGGCCTACACCGGCCAAACTCATACAACGTTGGGCCAATTGTGCACCGCCCTATGGGACTCCCAATCACGGCTGGTTGTGATACAGTCTGGATACGAAACAGGTCGCCTGTTGTGACGCCTCTAGCACTGAGATGCAGTGTTTTAGACCGCTGCGCCACTTGGGAGACCCATTTTGACAGCTTTACATACTTAAAATAAAAGTAACGTAAAGTAAAAGTACAATTTAAGTTAGCAGACATCCCAGGTCAATATTGTATTGATGAGTAAAGTATCTAACCTGGTAGACCTGTGGCATCTGTGGCTGGATCTGTCTGTAGTCGTGGGGCACAGGCATAGGGAAGTGCCTGGGGTCAGTGGACAGCTGTCTGTAGTCCATCAGAGGAGGGTGTCTGTAGTCCAGGGTGGGTGGCTGGCGGTAGTCTGCTACAGGAGGGTGTCTGTAGTCCAACGGGGGCTGTCTGTAGTCTGTGAATGGAGGCTGTCGAATGTCCGGTTTCACATCCTGCCTCGCTTTCACCTCTGACCTGTAACTAACCAACCAATCAAGTTAAAGGAACATTTCCCACTGGGCATAAACTGGTTGAATCAACGTTGTTACAACGTAATTTGTCAATGTATTGTGACAAGGAATCTACAAGGAAAATACATTGGATTTGAAAAAAGTAACCAATGTTTTGAGGGTGAAATTTCAACCATGTAGATGAGGTTGTCATGGTAACCACATTTCAACATAGGTTTGTCTTTGTTGAATTTGTACCTTAAAAACAGCATCAGATCTTCCAAACAATAGGCTGGGCAGCACCTCCTACTGGAGAATTGGTATATCTACAGCTACCCTTTAGTCTCCCACCCAGGGTTTTAACCAAGCCCCACCCTGCTTAGATATGATATTTATCACTGACTATTACCATGATGCTATCTTGAGAATGATTGTTTTGAGATGTCACTTAAAAACTAAATAGATTCGCTGTTGCTATCAAAGTCATTGATAGGAAGGTTTCACAGAGCAAATTAAATGTGACCATACTTTATCACTCATATAACATCAATGAGACTATTTTGGCCTATATAGCATTTGCAAAGTCATCGACAGCCATTGTTTCAATTCAAGGCGGAATTCATCTAAAAATAGACAATACAATAGGCCCAGGGTTTCAAGCTTTGATTCATTTCAAATGTAATGATATTTAGTTATATTGAATTGTGTTCAGTTGTCAAGCCACCATGTAACAACATTTGAAGGAAGTGTAATTCTTCTGCTTGGATACTTCCACCTGTAATACTGACTTACTCTGGCTTTAATTACAGTTTGTCTCCAAATTCATATTTGATATGTTGGATTCACGTCTCCATCGCAACGAAATACGTAAGTCAACACAACAATCTAAGTTAAAGAATAGGACTAAATCAAATCCAACTTTATTTAAAGTGCATTTCAAGTTTGATATGATTTAGTCCTATTCTTTAACTTTTATTGTTATGTTGAAAATCAAAAACAATAAACAATGAATTGCATATTAACTTGTTGACAAGTTTAACCAATGATATGTTGGATTCATGTCTCTAAACTCAACCAAAAATATAAGTTAAAGAATGGGATTAAGCCAGTGGCTCAGATGGAACTATGCAATCAGCAGATACGTCTCATTTAAAATGTTGATATTTGGTTGCTTTGTCATCAATTTAATATAGCCTAAATTAAGGCTATCGTACAAACTAATGTAACATTCAACTATAAAACGAGTAACACATCCATGGTCACCTTAAGGTTGAGTAATTATAAAATCCTTATTATAAAGCATGCAGGAATAGGTCGTCGCAGGTCTGTGGAGATCTTCACTGGGCTGTAATAATCTGTGCAGAATCTCGAACAGCATTGATCTCTGCACCATGCACTTTTAATGTAATCTCAACTGCAATCCAGGTCATTTGGTTCTCTATTAGATGAAACACAGTGATGACACATTCATCTGTTGTATAAATGAACAAAATATCTGGCATTGTATTCCCATTTGAACCTTGCTGTGCTTCTTTAATGGTTGAAAGCGCAGTGAGACATTTCAGTGAAAACTAAACCAAAAATATGACGTTGTTTTTCCGTTGGAATTTGGTTGTGCTTTTTTCCGATGGTTGAATGCACGGTGATAACACGTTGGACATTGAACTACGTTTTGAGTGGTCTTTTTGAGTGGGTGAATATACAGTATGTTGTAGTCTCATTGATCAAGTTCTCAACTAAATATTACCCAATTACCAACGTTGAAACGATGTAGTGTGCCCAGTTCATATGAAAGCTCCAACTTCATTCGGTTGTGAAGGTAATGCTCTCTGAATCAATTCATGTCAAATTCTAAGTTATTTACAAATACATTGTTTGTTTCAATCAAACTATCTTTTAGGCAAGACTAGTGGTGGTAAGTGAAATATATATTTTCAACCACATAAAAAGACACTCCAGTCTTTTACAGAGTTGGCAATAAATAAGAGGACATTCTCCAGAGCAGGAGAGAAAGGACAATGACAGGGTACATTTTTGGGCCCCCTGTAAGAGCTTGATGAAATATTCAGCGTAGGTCTATAAAGAAGCTATTTAGGTTAATAATTCAGGAGTCCATAAGAGTTAAGTGATGTTATACAACAAACTGGAGACAGGGAGAGAATACCTCGCTCTCACCTGTAATTCCCTTAGGAATAGTGCTTTTACCCCAGAGATAAAAAAAAAAGAAGAAGATACTACTGTGCTGTATAAGTGAGATTTCCAAATGTGCTGTAAGCCCTAAAGATTACATGAACCCATACACATAGATGATCAACCATCTTAAAACGATTTAAATACATAGGAAATGATAGAGCACTCAAATGCTGCACGTCTTAAATCAAATCAAATGTTATTGGTCACACACATATTTAGCAGATGTTATTGTGCGTTTAGCGAAATGCTTGTGTAAATTATGGCCCTATCCTGGCGGACCAATATTTAGAACTGGGCTGGGTGCTATGAATTGGTGTGTGTGTTTTTAAGCAGTGTGCGTCTGTGTGTGTGTGTGACCATCCGGTTGCCGTACCTGCTGTCGTGGGTGTAGATCTGGGGTGGGGGGGCTGGGGTCTGTGTGATGGGACTCTGATGGGTCAGGGAGCTGGGTTGGGTGACTGCAGGGCTGGGCTGAGTGACTGCAGGGCTGGGCTGGGTGACTGCAGGGATGGGCTGGCCCACGGCGGGACTGGGCTGGGCCTGAGGACTGTGCTGCTGGGTCACTGCTGGGCTCTGCTTCTCTGAGCTAGGGGCTGACGGGCTCAGCTCTGAAATACAGACAGACAGAAGTGTCAGACACAGTGACAGATAGATACACACCACAGCATAGACTATGCTAAACAGAGCCACATTAACATAATACACGGTGCATCTACTTCAAAGAACTGTCAGTACAATGCTCTAATCTACAGTAGATGCTCGTCATAACCAGAAACACCCATGAAGCATTAGAAGATGGTGACAGAAACCGACTCACTAGACAGTTCTCCCAAACAGACATATCACTCGCTGATCCACGCAAATAGTGCCTTAGCCAGAGATCGAACAACCCCCTTTAAAAAAGGATTTAAAACGGTCTGTACAGTAAGACAACGTGCTGCATTTAAGATGACAAACAGTTTTAACAACAGTCCCTGAAAGTCCCCCCACATCTACATTATACAGTTCTCTACTGACCCCTTGGTCCCCCCATTATCTCCAGTCTAGTGACCGTTGTCGCCCCCCCCCCCCGTCTCACTCACCTTCCTGTGGTATGATCCGGAGGGTGACGCTGAGGCCGGCGTCCTTGATGAGCTTAACGATGTCGGCGTGGGGCATGTTGATGATGGACTGGCTGTTTACCGCCAGGATGCGGTCACCCACCTTCAGTTTGCCACAGCGGTCCGCCGGGCTGCCGTCGATGATACGCCCAATCTTATGGGGCACGCCTGGGATGGGAGGAGAGGCGGAGGACAATACACACAGAGTGAGAGACACACAGATATGGTTAGTTGAGGATGGGTCTGAGTTCAGGCTAATCTTACTGGTTGGATGCTTTCTTTCCATCTCTCCCTCTCTTCTTTCTATCTATGTTGCTCGCTCTTTTCACATTTCTCCCGCCCCCTCTCAGCTTATGTAAGACAGCTGGTTGTATGCACGGCGAGTGTGGGCAGGGCACTAAAAGGCGCCGCGGCGTACTGGAGCCTAGCTACCTCAGATCTGAGGGACTGATACAGTCAGGAAACCATTTGGAACTGAGACGGGTTAGATGGTTAGACGAGGAGTACATGGTTCAAAAATAGAGGTGTTACATTTTTTCTATGGTTGTGACCTCTTCCTCTCAGCAATTTCTGTCAAAATGGATTTGGTTTTCTCTGCTTGGAACGACCGTATCTGCTGGACTAAAATGCATGAAAACTCAAGAGCATAATAATATGCGAAGCCTTCCCTTTTAAGGTGAAATTGCCATAAGGCAGTACATTGTAATGTAAACAACCCATGGACGCACAATAACACATGTACACACACACACACACACACACACACACACACACACACACAGACACAGAGCAGCACTTACTGATGGCGGCGGCGGTCTCGGGCCGGTTGAGCGAGCTGATGATGACGAATCCAAACCCTTCACTCTCCTTGCGGTGGATAATGACATCACTCGGTGGCTGCTGCACGCTGGAGGTCGGCTCTCCGTCTGTGGTGCTACCTGTACCCATGGCGTCAGTGGGTGGGGCTGCGTTGTTGCCAGGATACGTGACGTTGGTGAAGTCGCTGCGTGGGGAGCTGTGCTGGGTGGACACAGAGCCGGGGCTGCGGCCGTTCTCTGGACACGGCTCTCCTGTGGGGGGGTAACAGAGCGCTGAGTTAACCTGCTCTGCTCTGCTCTCCACCACACTGCAGCCCAGCACAGCACTCATCAATGGACAAAGACTGGCCCTGTCTGGACTGGCTATCAGATCAGAGAAAGGTCATGGTTTCTCTCACACCTCATCGGCTGTATTGTTGCATCCAAAGATCTTTTTAATGCAAAAGAAAACCTCCATTGAAGATATCTGTAGATACAATCGCTAAGAACTAACATTCCCTCAAAACCAAGATGTCATGTTAGAGCTCATTACATCTTCTTCAGTGATCAAGGTTGAACTGACGGTAGTGTGACCTCTTGGAGAGACAGAGTCTTGACATCTCCAAAAGTGTTACTTTGAATCAAACGTTTGAGGGATGAAAGGCAAGACCACGGACGACACGGATGAGACAGACAGCCTTTCATGACTGGAGACGGAAGGAGAAGAGGGAGACAGAGGAGGGGAGACGGGATCTCACCAGGGTGGCTGTGCTCTCCTCCCCAGGCACCAAAGGCAGCCGGAGTGTAAACTGACATAAGGGAATGGGGAGATCTGAGGGGGGAAGGTGTGTATAGAGGGCTGCTACACTCATCACACAGCAGGCTCTTGCAGCTCTACAATTCAAGGTACAATACAACAGCCGGACTCCACATAAGACCAGAGAAAGGAAGACTATCAGGCCTTCTTGGAGTAGGATGAATTTGACCCTAGAAGATGCTCTAAGGTCAGAGTTCTGTTTTCCTCCCTAATGATTAGGATTAGGAGTTTTCAGTAAACTGATCCTAGATCTGTCCCCTTCCATCCTCTCACCTGGGCCCTGTAGCCTCCTCCTGATGGTGAGGTTGACCTGTCCATTGCGGGCGGCGCCGTGCATCAGGTCGATGACGTAGCGGTGGGGCTTCCCCGCCACCGGGATCCCGTCCACGAAGATGAGCTCATCGCCTGGCCGCAGGCGCCCGTCTCTGTCTGCAGGGCTCTTCTCTATGATGGCCCCAATCAGAATCTGTTTATGGGAAAAAGACCAATCAGAACGCATGGAGAGCTAGGGGTAGGGGTTAAAAAGTCAGTTGACCAATCAGAGGGCTGGATTCATAAAAGGACTACATTGAAGCAATATGTAGCCATGGTCAAGTGGACAAGAAACATGCAGGGAGTAACTGTATGTGAAATGACATGTATAAGTGGTTGTTATGTCAGTGGTGCTTATGAATAGATACGTGGCTCCATGTTTGCGCCTAGTGTTACTCTACAGACAATAAACCAGTAACCATCCACAGCAGCATCACCAGTCTCTCAGTCAGTCAGGGTTCAGGGTTAGATATGCATGTAGTGGGTTAGAGAAGAGAAAATGACAGGGTTCCACGCCCATCTCATACGAGCCTTCTCACGGGTGTCCGGACTCACAGGCTGACCCGCCTCGTCTCCCCCAAGGATGCGGAAGCCGAAGCCGGACTTCTGCCTCCTCAGGTGGACCTCCACCTCCTGGTACTCTGCCCCTGGGGTCAAGGAACAGACAACACCTGTGACACGTGTTGACCTTGGAGTGCCCGCAGTCTGTCTAATTTATGTGGAGCCAGAGGATTATTGATCACACATTGTGGAAGTTAACACATGAAATTAAAGGCACTGTTATTCCTGTGTTTTATATAATATTGTACAACAGCTGATGGAACTAACACTAAAAGTGTGAACATTTTTTGTCAGTGTTATTTCCTGGTAGTTGCTTGTTGAAAAGAATCGACACAGGACCCTTATTCAGCAGGTTTGCATGGGTGGGAGTTTCGGCTTTCCATGGGGACATCAATGTGGTATATTGGTTAATAGACCAATAACAAAGAGAGTTCCAAACTTCTCTGCCAATAACAGCTAGTTTTCAGTTTTCCCCTCCCCACTCAAACCAGACAGTTCTTGCTAAATTCTTGCTTGAGAATGTTTCTTGGGCTAAAAAGCCAATTTTGCCAATTTTAATGGAAATCTATTACAGTAAGGCACAGGAATGATTTGAGACTGATATAAAATGACTGCATTAGGCCTTTAATGCATTGCAAATGAAATGAAATGTTTCAGAAAAAAAGACAACATTTAGAATAATCCATTTTCCTCCCTGTGGACAGTCTTCTTCAGGGCCAACGTACATACCAGAGTGGTCCACAGAGAAGATGGTCCGTGGCAGGCCTGGCTCTGTGTGGGGGAGGGAGATTGAGGGAGCACCCATAAACAATAATACAACACACACACTGTCTTACAACTGTCTCACTCAGAGCAGACTACTAAAAAGACTGAGACTAGAGCAAGACAGAAAACGACTTGCCTCAGCACATTGTCTGCACAGAGTTCCTACATCATCCATTACACTGTGGAAAATAAGTGCTTAGGGCTTGTAATACAGCTATCTTGTTATTTACAGTATGTGTTACGGAAGCAGAAACTCATCTGCAATCAGGCCTTTACTGGAAAGCAGAATGATTTGCGACATAGTGATATTCATTACCCTGAAAACCCTTTCCTATGAAATGAAGTAGAGCGGGTCAAAGTGACTGTGATGAGAAATGGGCTCTATTTACAGCAGGTTTAATCACGGAGACAAGTGTCCACTGGGTTACCAGAGGAATTAATTGAGGAAACAAAGATGGCGGATGACACATAAGGAGACTGACTGATACAAGTCTTACCACGGAACCCATATACAGTGTTTTAAGTTTATATTAAATAAGATTGCTGGAAAAAATACTCATTGATGTTGGCAGAAGATAAGGACAGAATGACCTTGCTGGCCAGAGGATGATTTTGGTATATTCCAGACTATTGCAGTTTACATAAAGTACACAATTCATAAATCTCCATCTAACTCCAGCTCTCTCACATGCAATGGGGTCTCTTGGTTCCCTACTAGAATAAAGGCATCCAATTACAGATGTAGGATCTTAATTGGACCACTCTTTTGTTACTGAGCATTTTCATTCACAGCAGGAAATATAAATGTGTAGTGTAATAAAGCTTAAAAAGGATTCTAAAGTTTGGAATATATATTATAAACCCCTACATTTATCCCATGAATTATAACCTGTTTTATTTCCTGTTGCTGCATGATTCTTTTCCAGCTGTAGAAAACCTTATCAACAATCAGTGGAAGCTACACTGACTTGTCTATGGTTGTGGGGTATGGGTGCATTTTCTTCTCTAACAGCCTGCATTGGTCTCCTGGCTATATTGAGAACAGTCCTAGTTAGATAAGGTTACTGAAAAATACCAATGTTCATGACCTAGAACTCCCACACCACTGAGGGAAACAAGTAAAGTGTTCCTAAAAGTTGCCCTGTGCCTCAACCCTGTTAACCTGACTGACCAACAGTCTGCACGTGTAGCCGAGCAACGAACAGCACTTTGGGGGCATGTTACATGGAGGGGACAGACACTTAACACTAAACTGAACACGGGACTAAAGGAGAGAAAGAAATGATGGAAGAGTGAGAAACAAAGAGAGAGAGAGAGAAGTGAGTGAGACAGAGAGAGAGGAGAGAGGGAAAGAGACAGAGAGAGAGGGAGAGAGAGAGAGAAAAAGAGACAGAGGGAGAGAAGAGAGACAGTGACAGAGGAGAGAGAGAGCGACAGACAGACAGACAGAGAGAGAGACAGAGAGAGAGAGAGAGCGACAGACAGACAGACAGAGAGAGACACCGAGACAGAGAGAGAGAGAGAAAAGCAGATAGAGAGAGAGGGAGAGAAAGGAAAGCTACGGAGAAAGATTGACCGAGACGCTGAAAGGCTTTGACATGGAGTTCTTCCGACAGCCCTGTCCTCTTTAATAAAGGTTGTGTTGCGTAAGCGCGCACACAGCTTGTCTCTCTCCTCACCTACGACTGACTCAGGCCCACAGAGATTCTACCATAGAGAGGAGCAGAGCATTATCATCGTCCACCGGCTAGAGCCTCGCATGTCAATCATGAAGCCTCTATGGTACATCAAGCTGCACGGACTTAACAGAAACTAGCACTGTCACTAGCACTGGTCAAAAGGATGAGTTCACTTTATGTTCAGAATCATACAGTAGATATGACTACTGATGTCAAAAACCAATGGTATACTGTCGTACAAATCTTTCTACCGAGCATATCTTGGCAACCCAGTTAAAAGCTTGGTCGTACACTCAATGAACTGAAAGGAAATCCCTATGCTTGTACCCCTGACAGGATCTTTAATGGCTAAAATATAATTGTTGGCTCCTAAAGTTTATAGCGGCCTAGGAAGACAGGTTGTTGGCTGAGATGTTCCTGGGAAAAAATGGCTAATTTGACTCTACACTCTGGCAGAACATCGACTGGAGGCAGAGATCCGCGATTCAGAGATTCCCCTAACGAAGGAGTCTAGGCCAAATACAAATGTATCAACATCAAGTCATCTGTCAGCACTAAGTTAAAAGTAGAAACTCTTAAACCGTTGTCATACTCCATCATATTTACAGAAATACATCTACAGACAAAACAACATAATACATCTCATTCTGCAGAACTCAGATAACCCAGACTATGTCCCTATAGGAACAGAACCCAGACTATGTCCCTATAGGAACAGAACCCAGACAACCCAGACTATGTCCCTATAGGAACAGGACCCAGATAACCCAGACTATGTCCCTATAGGAACAGAACCCAGACAACTCAGACTATGTCCCTATAGGAACAGAACCCAGACTATGTCCCTATAGGAACAGGACCCAGACAACCCAGACTATGTCCCTATAGGAACAGAACCCAGACAACTCAGACTATGTCCCTATAGGAACAGAACCCAGACTATGTCCCTATAGGAACAGGACCCAGACAACCCAGACTATGTCCCTATAGGAACAGAACCCAGACTATGTCCCTATAGGAACAGAACCCAGACAACAGACTATGTCCCTATAGGAACAGAACCCAGACTATGTCCCTATAGGAACAGGACCCAGACAACCCAGACTATGTCCCTATAGGAACAGAACCCAGACTATGTCCCTATAGGAACAGAACCCAGACAACAGACTATGTCCCTATAGGAACAGAACCCAGACTATGTCCCTATAGGAACAGGACCCAGACAACCCAGACTATGTCCCTATAGGAACAGAACCCAGACTATATCCCTATAGGAACAGGACCCAGACAACCCAGACTATGTCCCTATAGGAACAGGACCCAGATAACCCAGACTATGTCCCTATAGGAACAGGACCCAGACAACCCAGACTATGTCCCTATAGGAACAGAACCCAGACAACCCAGACTATGTCCCTATAGGAACAGAACCCAGACTATGTCCCTATAGGAACAGAACCCAGACAACCCAGACTATGTCCCGATAGGAACAGAACCCAGACAACCCAGACTATGTTCCTATAGGAACAGAACCCAGACTATGTCCCTATAGGAACAGAACAGGTGGAGCTGAGGCCATTGTTATATTGCACTATGGAGCCCTGACTACTGTTCACGAGGGCTACAATGATTCATTCAGGAGATGAGGTGTGTGTGTGTGTGTATGTGTATGAGTGTGTTTGTGTGCATCTTCATAGGTCCACCTGTTCAGAAGAACATTAACCCCTGGAACCCCAGACAGATATTATGGGGCTGTTGTTGTTGATGCTGCTGTTGTTGTTGTTGTACTAGTGTGTTTCCAGTACTTACGCCTACTATTCTCATAGATAGCCCTGGACTTCTCATAGAGGTCATAGGGGTCGGGCCTGCTCAGATCAAAGCCCTCGGGGAGGGCAGAGTCTGGGACTGAGGCCCTGTGGAGGTGGCGGGTCAGGAAGGGGGCGTTGTGGGGGACAACGGGGGCAGACAGACTGGTCTGGGGGCTGCCCTGACCCCCTCCCTGGCCTTGGGCCGCGTCCCACTGCTCCAACACCTGCAAACACATCAGACATCAGGGCATTGGTTCAGTCTCCACCACCCCTACCCTGGTTCTCACCCGGTCATTACGCACTGACATCCCTAAGGGATGCAAGGGGGCGCTGTCCTGGTACTCTAACAACTTCCTCTTAGACGAACCAAATGAGGTGAGAGCAGGTAGCAAAGCTATTCATAGTATACAGGTGGGGACAGAGGCCTTCATGGACGTCATCGACTTCATTGACCTCTGTCATTCACTACAACAGTCTAATATTAGTGGGAGTAGTAATGCAGCAAAGCAACATGAGCACCAGCCGGCGGCGACTAATTAAAAGCAACAACAAAGATGAAGAGAGGGGGGAGGTGAAGAAACGTTTTAAAGGAAATAAAAGATGCCAAGGCTTATTAAAGCAGGTCTGGAAAAGCAGTGTGTTAATTATGCAGAAGGAGAGAGAGCACAGGCACACCAGTTCAGGGCTGCTGGGAGGAAGAGAAGGGCAGGCGGAGAGCATATTAAACATGTCAGTGTGCCGCTATCGTCGGCGGCGGCAGACGGCAAATGGCCAAAGTGGGCACACAGAGGGTACTGGCCCAGTGTAGAGTGGCTACGGCCCAAGACGTTCTATGATAGAGACTGTAGTGGATGCTAGAGGGGCATGGTGATAGGAGGAGTGCAAACACACAGCATTCAACCCCCTCAGAGAATCTCTTGGATGAACCTGTGTGTCTGTGTGTGTCTGTGTGTGTCTGTGTGTGTGTGTTCCGAAACTATAATGGAATGTAGATGTGGTGGATAATGTGTGGTGTCTCTATTGTGGAAAACACTATTGTGGCATCTCCAATACAATGCAGAAAAGCCAGCAGTGCTAGTGTCAAAACAGGTTTGTTTAGTCCCAATTACTCTCAGCAGCGTTGAATCCCAAACCACTCAGTGTGCGTCCAGGAGAAAAAGAGAGAAGTGGTAATTTATGCGGGCGTACAACCAAACAATGCAGCTAAATGCTTAAGTGCATAAAATATGATTTCTCTTCCAATTTGAAATAAGCACCACATTGATTATTCGAAGTGATACACACTATGACCTATTTTGACAAGCTGAGCTGCTTTCTTGTGTTGTGCAAATGTCAGTTGTCTTTAGAAAACAGAGTGGTGTTGATGAGATAGTGAAGATGACACATTGGTATGTTAGGATGACAGTGAGAATGATAGTTGTCTATAGTACCACCCCACAAAATGACTCGTTTGATATCAGGAGCTGTATAAAAAGATGCTGCCAAGGCACCTAGTTCCATCGGACCAAGGCAAAATCAAAGTGTTCCCACTCTATGTGGTTCCGCCCATCTCTGCTACTGATCTTCGGAATGTCTGAGTGTCTGGCCGTGTAATGGCAGGGTGACAGTCAGGGGATCTTATTAAGTCTGGACCAGACTATAGCACTATCACTTCCCCTACCTCCTCCGTCTCTCTCTCCCTCCATCTATTACGCTGTATGTACTAAGTGAAGTATGAAGTATGTCAGTCTTTCCTAACTGGCCCTGAGAGGGATAAATAATGTTGTTTTGAATTTAATTGAACCTTTCCCCCTCATTTAGTCACGGGCAGTCAGGATCTTTAAGACTGTATGACCTGTGTGTGTGGCTAGAGACTGCTGTTTCCTACACACAATACTCTCAGGTTCGGCCATAAATCGACTCTGCATCCACACCAATAGTACTACATATATTCTGTTCTTCACTCTCATGACTATATGAGAATATACTCATATATGCACAGGCTTTGTTCCAAACTGAATTCGGAAGGCAGGGCATCATTATTACTTGTACCAACTTTGAGTTACAATTACAGAACTACCCTAGTCTCAGTTTTTAAACTTTGTATCCATGTCGGATTATTTGGGCTGAGATTCTTTGGGCTATGGAAATCGTCTTGGAACTAATGATATCCAATTAAACCTGGGCTGAACTCTGGACTCTGTGTTGGGGGCGGTTGGCAGCTGCTGTCGCTCTGAAGCCTGTTCTGCCTCTTCTCCACCACAGCTGAATGTGTGGAGAGGAACAAACACACGCTAGGGGGGAGAGAGAGAGAGAGAAAGAGAAGCTTCAGCTGGACCGCCTGCCTGCCTGCCTGACTCCATAGCTATTTTCCCAGGCACTTCTTCTCCGGGAGCTCAGATTCAGAATTACCATTAATCTGTTGGAAACTGAGAGATTCAACAAAGAGGAGAACAGAAATGAGCTACAATGAGGAAAAATTCATGTGAGGGCTTGAGAGAGCTGCTGACAAGAAGGGATAACACAAAGACGGCTTCTTCTGAGTCCATGGATGTGTGGAATGTTATGATCTGTCGCCGGAGACTCCACAAATGAGCCGGGGTTAGGAGCTGGTTAGCTATATCAGAGCCAAACTAGAACATGAAGTAGCATGAAATGGGATGTGCGCACACACACACACACACCTTGTTTCTTGGCAATACACCATGTCTAACTCAACTCAGAGAGTGCTCTCTGATGCATGTTGTTGTTGTTCTTCCTTGTTTGGATGAGTGTTTATTGAGTGTTTGGGGACAGAGTCCACACAGACAGACCGACAGACAGACAGAGGAGGCTAAGTTTGAACAGAGGTGTCTAAGAGGTCTCAGACATCTTTAAAGTTTCAGCTTTCAACATGTTAGTACCATTCTGTCTCGACAAAATCTAAAAATACAACATTTGTATATTTTGTCTGACATATATGACATCTGAGAAAACATAGATATGACAAAAGATGATCAGGAAAGATAGCCAAGTTAGTAGCAGATCAATAGCAGCCTGGAGATGAAGGAAGAAGGGAAGAATGGATGAGTGATAATTCTCGGTATGACTGTTAGAAAAGGGTTCTCTCACTCTCTCTATCAGGGATACAGAGGAGCTGAGAGAAGGATGGAATGTTGAGGGGACCATGCCATCCCAGAGTCTGGACCATAGATATAGCATTACTAGAAGAGCATCTGGTCTAGCAGTTTGCATAGACGTAGACTGTCATGTGCATAGACATACACCACATAGAATGACCATCAATATTTATTTAGATCATGGCCCATCTGGCTTGGGGTATGACCAGTCTAGTAATTCTATATCTATGAGGGGGTCACTTAACCCTTTCCTCTGCATGTGATGGCAAGAGGAAGGGTCCAACTCAAGGCCAGGATACAGCAGCAGCCGAGACACGACAACAGCACTACAGTTAGTATAAGGGAAGGGAATAGAATAGAGTAGTCATTCTCAGCTAAACAGCAGCAAGACTGCAGCCAAAGTTCAGAAGATATAGATTTAAGGTTATGTAGTAAAGTCAATCAGAGCAGCTCCAACATATATGCACAGTGCAGCCATTTTGTTAACTAAATGAGTCAATTAGAATTAATGGGAGAGCTGAGGCTCGGAAGACAATGCATTTTACCTGTTTAGGGGTCTTCCAGGGTGAATAGTGACCTGCAATAGTGAGAAAACAACAATGTTTAGCCTAGAGAGTAGTGGCAGCCATTACATTAGGTCTGAGCTGGTCTGTCTGTGTCTGAGGGCTACTCCATGAACTAAGGAAAGATAACAAAACTTAAACGGAATAAAACATCAAGAAACCAATGGAAAGATGACATATTTGCACTAAAAGCAATGAGAGGGCTGCAAAATAATCTCACCCCAAGTGGTGCGATGCAATGTCCTTGAGAAGCAATGTCCTTGAGAAGCAGATTCTTGAAGCACCAGAAAGACAATGGGTCAGAGAGGATCTTACAGTAACGTTGGTCTCCAAGCCAAGGGGACGTTGAAAACTGCCACCACCACAGTGCACAACACATGAAGAACACCTGCTCTTTCCATCACATAGACTGACCAGGTGAATCCAGGTGAAAGCTATGATCCCTATTTGATGTCACTTGTTAAATCTACTTTAACCAGTGTAGATGAAGGAGAGGTAACAGGTTAAATAAGGATTTGTAAGCCTTGAGACAACTGAGATATGGATGGTGTAAGTGTGCCATTCAGACGCTGACTGGGCAAGACACACAACGTCAGTACGTTTTGAACTGGGTACGGTAGTAGGTGCCAGCTGCACCGGTTTGCGTCAAGAACTGAAACATGGCTGGGTTTTTCACGCTCAACAGTTTCCCGTGTGTATCAAGAATGGTCCACCACCCAAAGGACATCCAGTCAACTTGACACAACTGTGGCAAGAATTGGAGTCAACATGGGCCAGCATCTCTGTGGAACGCTTTCGACACCTTGTAGAGTCCATGACCCAACAAAGTGAGGCTGCTCTGAGGGTAAAATGGGGGGTGCAAATCAATGTTAGGAAGGTGCTCCTAATGTTTGGTATACTCAGTGTATATATATACAGATTACCGTATGTGTTGCTAAATCATCCCAAATAATTGATCGGGGATCATATTGGGGAAGCCTTTACCAATATTTGGATAAACCTCCAGGCTTGATCTTATAACAGAATTCCCTGTCATTGAATTTGCCTTACAGGGACAACGCTTGGGAAAAACACCAAAGGTGACGGTCTGATAAAGAAAGAAATTGGATTCAACACAGAAGTATAATAGGTCATAACCTTAGAAAACCCTAAACTCTCCCCTGACTCTAAAGTTGGATTGAACTGATGAGAATGATTCGATAGGTGATGAGGCTTCACCATTCAACACAGGAGGGACTGTTTTCCACTGACAAATATAACCTACACAGTAAGTTTCCATGTTAGACTGGTAGATTTGATACAATACCAGATATACACTACAGCCGTGGTATTCAAACTGTTTCCGGGGACCCCATTTTTTCCCTGAAGAATTTCTCGCGACCCCACCCCAAGTCAAATGACACAACTTTGAAATCGGTACATTTGGATTTCTACATCAACAAATAATCTTCAATGCATTACATTTTCTTCTCTTATCAAAATGAAAGGAAACCAATTCATATATTTACTCAATAAAATTATATTTCTCAAAAACGTTTGTATATTGTACCATCTGTCCTCAAATTTTTGGTTCCAAAAATAATTCTACATATGTTTTTATTTTGCAACCCCTACTGCAGTTCCCCCGACCCCGAATCTCACTGCACTAAAGTGTACAGAGCCGTGTAGGTCCTGTAATTGTGTGGTTTTTAGGAAGTCATTGCATACACTTAATTACATCATTTTCTAGCAGTCGTATGGACCTCTGCCTTGGATTGAATCATTCAGGGAACTGTAGTCACAACAGTCACAGCATGTGTGTGGGGTGATGACATATCACAACACTACTGTGCTTGGACCACATACTGCCAGGCCAGAGGGCTCCAACTGTTTCTCGGGTAAATATTCATATTCCAGTTAAAGGTGTCTACTTCTAATATATCAACATGGACTGTGACTTTCGTTAATTGATTGAAGGAATACCAGAGGCGCTGTGTGAATGTGCAACGTTTTGGGATGATTTTGGCCGGAGGGTAGTGTGAATGAATTGGCTGTGTTAGGAGTAGGTCATGTATTTTTCATGGGAAAACAGAACCCACTTAGCCCCCTATACCCCTCCCCTCCCCATACACCCATCTGTAAGCTGTAAATAATATGGTGGAAGCTCCACCGCCACACTTCTATCTGTCCAGATCCTTCAGATCTGCAAACACCGAAGGGGAAGGGCGAGTCCTTACCCACCACCACTGTCATCTAAACAGGCCCAGCCAACATTTACTCAGCAAATTACAACATTCCACAATCTACTAGAACACATGATCACAACAAACAGAGTGTAACAGAATGCAGGAATTCCAGAGGTACTCACCCCCGCCAGTGTTCACACACAGAGCTCTGCAACGCAAGGCAGCAGTCTCACATCAAAAGACCCAGCTTCATAACACATACGGCCCAAACTATTCACTCCACATCGGCCCCCCCGGAGAAACGTAAAAAACAAAAAAACAAACAAACAAACAACAGACTGTCTGTCTTCTCAATTCAATTTTCACCCTCTCCAGGAACAGAACGAGTGGATGCAAATCGTCGAGGATCGAATTAGCGAGTGGCTGCCTGCCTTAAATGCCAGGAGGCTTCCCAGCGCTAGTCTCTTTTTAAGGGCGCAATCACACCGTAAACATGCCCTCCATCACCAACGAGTGGCACAGCAGAAATGGAAAGTGATCAACAAAAGAGAGGGGGTGGTAGAGGTTGGAGGAAGGGAGAGAGATGAAGCGACAGAGAAGACATATTTGCAAACTATCAGTCTCTCTCAGTGAGTCATCAATCTGACTGGAGCTTGCCTTGCACAGATCCACAGCTAGAATATAGATTTTTATAGATGGGGGGGAAATTACAGCAGCTTATCAGGAACGACTTTAACAATTCTCAAATCCAATTATTTTTTTGGACAGCTCTATCAGCACAGGCACAACATATAAACAGATGATAAAGAACCCACATTACTGGGTGATACATGAGAGAGCGTTCAGACGGCAGGTCTGTTTTTTAATTAAAACTGACTCTTTTCACTTTCTTAAAACAAGGTCAATCATTACGAGTGCTCTTAGGATGACCTGCTATCAACCGGCATTACTTCAAGACAGAACAACCTGTGTTCCCTGGGAAAGGCAGAGCAACAACCATCATGGAGGGTACTCCACAGGGGAAATCCATTCATTGTTAACTCAGGCATAGGAGGTGTTTGGTTAGACAGAGATGTCAGTGGTGCCCTTTCCTATGGTAGATCAGCACTGAGATGTCTTGAGTGACAGACTCTTGCTTCTGTTCCTGTGAGACCCCATAGCAGAGAACATTACTGAGTCAAATATGTTCTAATACCTGAGCTGCATTTCATTTAGTTTGCCTGGTACGGTAGAACCAATTGTATAGTTCAGATAGTGCAAGGATCTGAGCTAGTGCGACATCTGCAAGTTAACCATGACAGGTCACGTTATCATTGGCCTACAGTACTCATAGTATGTAACACTTGCAATGATCACATTCCACCTGGAGATCTGACATAGTAGAGGTGTCTGAAGTGAATAATTTGTCACAAAGCAATGGGACAGGACCATGTAAGAGCAGTGGGACAGGACCTTGTAAGAGCAGTGGGACAGGACCATGTTAGAGCAGTGGGACAGGACCATGTAAGAGCAGTGGGACAGGACCATGTAAGAGCAGTGGGGCAGGACCATGTAAGAGCAGTGGGACAGGACCATGTAAGAGCAGTGGGACAGGACCATGTTAGAGCAGTGGGACAGGACCATGTTAGAGCAGTGGGACAGGACCATGTTAGAGCAGTGGGACAGGACCATGTAAGAGCAGTGGGGCAGGACCATGTAAGAGCAGTGGGACAGGACCATGTAAGAGCAGTGGGACAGGACCATGTTAGAGCAGTGGGACAGGACCATGTTAGAGCAGTGGGACAGGACCATGTTAGAGCAGTGGGACAGGACCATGTAAGAGCAGTGGGACAGGACCTTGTAAGAGCAGTGGGACAGGACCTTGTAAGAGCAGTGGGACAGGACCATGTAAGAGCAGTGGGACAGGACCATGTTAGAGCAGTGGGGACAGGACCTTGTAATAGCAATGGGACAGGACCATGTAAGAGCAGTGGGACAGGACCATGTTAGAGCAGTGGGACAGGACCATGTTAGAGCAGTGGGACAGGACCATGTAAGAGCAGTGGGACAGGACCTTGTAAGAGCAGTGGGACAGGACCATGTTAGAGCAGTGGGACAGGACCATGTTAGAGCAGTGGGACAGGACCATGTAAGAGCAGTGGGACAGGACCTTGTAAGAGCAGTGGGACAGGACCATGTAAGAGCAGTGGGACAGGACCATGTTAGAGCAGTGGGACAGGACCATGTAAGAGAAATGGGAGAGGACCATGTAAGAGCAGTGGGACAGGACCATATAAGAGCAGTGGGACAGGACCATGTTAGAGCAGTGGGACAGGACCATGTAAGAGCAGTGGGACAGGACCTTGTAAGAGCAGTGGGACAGGACCATGTTAGAGCAGTGGGACAGGACCATGTTAGAGCAGTGGGACAGGACCATGTTAGAGCAGTGGGACAGGACCATGTAAGAGCAGTGGGACAGGACCTTGTAAGAGCAGTGGGACAGGACCTTGTAAGAGCAGTGGGACAGGACCATGTAAGAGCAGTGGGACAGGACCATGTTAGAGCAGTGGGGACAGGACCTTGTAATAGCAATGGGACAGGACCATGTAAGAGCAGTGGGACAGGACCATGTTAGAGCAGTGGGACAGGACCATGTTAGAGCAGTGGGACAGGACCATGTAAGAGCAGTGGGACAGGACCTTGTAAGAGCAGTGGGACAGGACCATGTAAGAGCAGTGGGACAGGACCATGTTAGAGCAGTGGGACAGGACCATGTAAGAGAAATGGGAGAGGACCATGTAAGAGCAGTGGGACAGGACCATATAAGAGCAGTGGGACAGGACCATGTTAGAGCAGTGGGACAGGACCATGTAAGAGCAGTGGGACAGGACCTTGTAAGAGCAGTGGGACAGGACCACGTAAGAGCAGTGGGACAGGACCATGTAAGAGCAGTGGGACAGGACCATGTAAGAGCAGTGGGACAGGACCATGTAAGAGCAGTGGGACAGGACCATGTTAGAGCAGTGGGACAGGACCATGTTAGAGCAGTGGGACAGGACCATGTTAGAGCAGTGGGACAGGACCATGTAAGAGCAGTGGGACAGGACCATGTTAGAGCAGTGGGACAGGACCATGTAAGAGCAGTGGGACAGGACCTTGTAAGAGCAGTGGGACAGGACCTTGTAAGAGCAGTGGGACAGGACCATGTAAGAGCAGTGGGACAGGACCATGTTAGAGCAGTGGGACAGGACCTTGTAATAGCAATGGGACAGGACCATGTAAGAGCAGTGGGACAGGACCATGTAAGAGCAGTGGGACAGGACCATGTTAGAGCAGTGGGACAGGACCATGTTAGAGCAGTGGGACAGGACCATGTAAGAGCAGTGGGACAGGACCTTGTAAGAGCAGTGGGACAGGACCATGTAAGAGAAATGGGAGAGGACCATGTAAGAGCAGTGGGACAGGACCATGTAAGAGCAGTGGGACAGGACCATATAAGAGCAGTGGGACAGGACCATGTAAGAGCAGTGGGACAGGACCATGTAAGAGAAATGGGACAGGACCATGTTAGAGCAGTGGGACAGGACCATGTTAGAGCAGTGGGACAGGACCATGTTAGAGCAGTGGGACAGGACCATGTAAGAGAAATGAGACAGGACCATATAAGAGAAATGGGACAGGACCATGTTAGAGAAATGGGACAAGGCCATGTTAGACCAGTTGGTCAGGACCATGTAAGAGAAATGGGACAGGACCATGTTAGAGAAATGGGACAGGGCCATGTTAGAGCAGCGGGACAGGACCATGTAAGAGAAATGGGACAGGACCATGTTAGAGAAATGGGACAGGACCATGTTAGAGAAATGGGACAAGGCCATGTTAGAGCAGTGGGACAGGACCATGTAAGAGAAATGGGACAGGACCATGTTAGAGAAATGGGACAGGGCCATGTTAGAGCAGCGGGACAGGGCCATGTAAGAGAAATGGGACAGGACCATGTTAGAGAAATGGGACAGGGCCATGTTAGAGCAGCGGGACAGGACCACCATTTTTACGGTGACTCTTCTGCTTCAATGAGACCATGCTGACCCACTGCAGTTTCCTGTGGCAACTAATCGATGACCATGGCGGAGCACTGAACAACTGGCCCTGCCCATGGTCCTAATGCCCCTCAGGATATCAGGTAGTGTATACTGTATGTAAGGAAGGGATATTGAATTTGGGAGCTTGAGGGCTGAAGTACTGCGGGCTTTCTTTTCTACCTTGATTAATTGATTGGCTGGCTGAAGTTTGAATCACTTCCTGATTAGAAGAAAAATGATAAATAGCTCTGATGTAAAGTGTGACTGTCAGTGAGATTGAGAGGGCTGACATATTTTCTGTCTACGACGAAAGAGCTGTATGCTAAATGAATCAGTAACATACTAATGGGACTTAGTGCTGCCCCCGTACAGTTAATGAGTTGATTGAATCAGAGCCATACGAAACCCCATGTAGATGTAGATATTTCCAACATGACACGACACACCTGCACACGCGTACAGACATGCATGTGCACACACACACTCACAACCGTGAAGAGCACTATAATATCACACCGCCAGGCTAACAGCAGGCCATGTCATTATTTAAATGAGATTTGGATAACACTACGATTTGATGGGATCTTGCATAGCTTATGAATAAAGCCCACAGGGACGGTTAGCTATTTTAAATCATATTTGGCGCATGAAAATGGATTTTGTTGCATGCTGGTTCCATGTTCACTCACGTGTTCAATACCAACACACATCTAGCTGAGGAACAGTAGAAACGATGTGCACTCCATGCTTCAATCCACATTACAGCTCACAACAACACAATCATGTCTTTATCCCTACTACTCGTACAATACAATCACACTTTAAATCGCACGCTTTAAACACACTCCAAATAAAAGGGCCTAGTTTTGTCAATGGAGCCGTTGAGCCGATCCAGGTTAAGCACCCTACTTAGACTCGCTACACACTTTTGTGAAGCCTTAACCCCTGACTCAATGAGAGTGATCTTAGCACCACTCAACCCTAGATCCCCGCTGGGATCTGACCTGGCTGCTCACCCATAAGCCATTTGGATGTCTTTCCCACCTCCCTCTCTCTTCCTGTTCCTCTCTCCTAGGGCCATTCTGATTGGCCAAGGATTCCTGCAGCGGCACAGGGCAGTTCTGCATTGGCTCAGCTCTGCATGGTGCATGTTGGTGGAGACAGAGCTGTGAACATGGCTGTTGCTGTTCAGCACTGTGCTGGTCTGGCAGGCAGCCTGCTCTAGCGCCTCTTGCTGTTAGCCAATGAATCACTGTCTGGCTGTGTGCTGTATAATCCCTGTGTTGCTGGGCGGTGCTCATTGATTCAAAGACTCTCCATCCCTCCCTTCTCTCGATCTCTCCCTCTCTCCTTCTCTCTCTCTTTGTTGTGATAGTCATCTCTGGTTCAGCCCGGAGGAAGATATAGCCACCTTAAAGAGCATTAGGAGGGAACAGGAGGGAACAGGACAGGCCAAGTGAGCAAGAAAGACTAGAATGACTAACACACTGGCAGCATCCTTCAAGAGAAAACCTCAGTGAGAGAGTGTACTCGACCAGCAAACAGCTATTGACCATGTATGGGTGTATGAGTATGTGTGTACTGTGTATGTATACATATGGGTTTCTGCTGATGGGTAAGCATGGGTAGGCGAACGTATGTGAACTTCACAATCCTGCCACGTCGAGGCACACTAAACGGACATGTCTGAAATCCTCCAATTAGTGTTATGGTGAAGGCAGCTTGGATAATGGCGTAGATAGGCCTTAATGAGTGTGTCTGCAGCACACTCGCTAATTAGTGGCACTGATGAGAGGCATGGCGGCTATTTGTATTGGCAGAAACAGGCCAGGAGTCAGCGGGGAGTTGAAGGGATGGCTGAATATCTTAACTTTATTAGGAGAACAGGACCGTTTAAAAGTGATCACGCGTAATTCACTGGATGTTATGGATGGTAAGTGAGTCCGTTTCTGATCCATGGAGGAGAGAGTAAACGGTGTGGACCTCCTCCATTCCTGACGATGAGCGTTATGGGAATTGATACCAATACAAGTGAAGACATACACATAGATGCACACACACACACACACACACACACACACACACACACACACACACACACACACACACACACACACACACACACACACACACACACACACACACTCACATTGCAAGCTCAAGTGACTGCACTGATAACATACATTTAGCTGTCATAAGGTAGTTATGAAGTAGCAAACCATGAAGCAATAATGAACAGCTATATGACAGGAACAGCAGAAAGCTATGGGCTAGAGGCACGGTGTAAACACAGACATTACATCCACAGTGCATGTACAGCTAATATATGTGTTTCTGCTACCATTTAGCAATGATGATCACTAACGTCACTTCAAATACTATAATATTTGTGGAGACACGGTGAAACACATTCAATGAAGCCTACACACAGTGACAGTGGTTGCAACTTTCACGGCAAAGCTCATCCGTTGAGTACTGGTGACCATGACAACGTGCAGCCGGGCTACATCATAAACAAACGCACGCACGCAAGCAATCGCACACAAACAGAGTGCTGGGCCCTCTCTGAAATCATACATCTCAATAGTCAATAGCTCCCAGAGATAAGAGCTCTCCCTCATCATAGTTAGTGAGGCCTGTGGCCATCCCCTGACAGACAGAGCTGCTGTGGGGTAACTCAGCCCCCACTGATCATTTAGGATCGCACTAACGCTGTCTCTGCCTTTAATGGAGGGGTTGGCACGGCAACCCGCCATAAAAGAGCCACAACAGCGCCGCGAGGCTCTACACGGACAAGAAATCATGAGTGTGTGTGTGTGTGAAAGAGATGAGCGTTTAATAATAAGGCTGTCACAGCTTCCCCCTCTGGTGACAGAGGGTGTCAGTACTAAACACATCCACCAGATGGTGCTGTCTCAGTATGTTGTGAGGCTGGGAGGTGGTAGACTGTTGACACGTCTGGAGCCGTCTGTCATTAGATGAGCCGCATGGCAGTGCTAGCCACACAACCATCTGGCCCCACCACACGCACACACACACTCATACACACACTCTCATACACACACTGCTGCACAACGGACAGAGCCAATGCATAATCAACTTAGTTAGCTAGTCCTCCCTCTGCTCTCTCTCTCAGTTTGAGAGTGTTTACCAAATAGATGAGCTGTGTGTATGTCTGTGTGTCTGTGTGTATGTGCCATGACACAAACAAGGCATTTGAGAGTCAATGAGAAGAAAGGACATGTTTGCTAGTTGAATGTAATGTGGTGACAGACATTGGTGGTCATCTCTTTACTCTCTCTCTGGGCAGTGAGTTGAGTGGAGGCACAGGTCCTCAGGGACCGAGACAAGGGCCATTTTAATTAGAATGTATGGCCTGGGTCCAGTTCCCTGACAGCCCAGCCAAATCGCTGGGCATTAAGAGCTGGAACATCATTACAATGGAATGGTGACAGTTTTATTAGGGACGTAATGGCCTGGCTAAACGCTGGAAGCTCTCATCCCTGATTGGTTTGGAGGGATGGAAAGATATTTTTTCTGTTTTCACCCGAAGCAACAGAAGTCAAGATCTGGGAGCCGGAAGGGAGCGTGAGCTATTGCCTGCAGGGGTTGAGGTCCTTTCCATTCCAATTCAGTTCAAGTTAGGACATGAGGTGAATTGAAATTCCAATTCAATCACTGAACAAATCCTAATGGAAGAAAAATTAGTTTGTGACAGAATCTCCAGCCAATGTGGTATGGGTGGGGGAGGGGCTAATAATTTCCCCACTGCAGACGGCCATGTTTGAAACAGACTGAATCGTGTCAAGTGACTACTATGACCTTTCACCCTCACAGGGTGAGTCTGTCACAAGATGTCCGACAAACAGACATTCCACTGTGGCGTTCTGCCTCAGGGTGGTGGTGTGGAAGAGCTAAATGGTGCTAACTGGGTTTGATGTAATGTGACTAAATCTACATCAGTTAGCTAGCTGCTTCATGGGCCAGCAGGCAGCGCTTCTAGGAGAGCGCACTCCTTTTGACCTTCCAGCTCTGCTCGACCGCCAGGGTCCGACTACCACACAGATGGGAGGCTCTTTGAGTGTGTGTGTGTGTGTGTGTGTGTGTGGGCATCCCTCATGAGACAAAAATGACTTAACCCTCCTAGCACCCAATCCCACTTCCTGGTCTCACATTTTCTTCTCTCCTCCATTCCCCTGCTTCCCCCTTCCCTCTGTTTCTCATTCTGTTCACATGCGCTCTGTGGGGCCATGGATTACATGCCAGCCTAATAAAGAAATGTGCAACTGACAGTAGATCAATTCCCAAAATGACATTGACCTTTCTCTGTAAGTTAGTCACCATGGAGCTATCTGCCTGGCTCTCTGACTATTAGTCTTCTACCAGTTGATCAACAATTACTGACGGGGTGTGTGCGTGCGTAGCACCAGTGTAATGGCTGAGTCATTGTGGGGCATTATTGCAATCACACTTCAATAGGGCAGGAGGATTAATGGGAGCTTGCTGATCACAGCAGGCTTAACTACAACTCATGTCCTGCTATCTATGAACCTCTACAGTGGATGGGATCACTCTCTCTCTCTCTCCCCTGAATGATACAAAACGATACTGACATCACATTAAACAAGGTCCATCAAGTAGAGGTTTTCTACCTTATATTAGAAAGTGAGATTTTTCTGACTTTGACCAGTGACATTGAGTTCCTTATACAATTTTAACAGATTTCCTAACCCAAGTAATGTACCGGTATACGTACCGCTTTCATATCACTGATCTATCTGATGTGATCATCTATACAACACTCCAATCATCCTTGAGGAAACAAGAGGAGAATCATAGTATGACTGAGATAAAGATGGCTAGCCTGTTACATGTTGTCTGTTAGCAGGCCTCTCAGACAAACAAGACGGAAATAAAAGCACTATAGCGCAAATTAGCAACTAGCGGTGGCTTGTTAACATTCTATATCCTGCTCGCGTCATTGTCTATTTATTTCACGCTGTAATTCTCTGCACACAAAAGTCTTACATACTTTTTCTAAAAGAAAGGTCGCAAAGCAAATAGAAAACAGACACCTTGAAAATGAGTCAGCGATTTTATCAAGCAGGAAATTCAATCAATAAAATCTCCACCTCCTACAGATACAAGTGGACGGGATCACTCCCTCTCTCGCCTCCGTGAGATCGCTCTTTCTCCCCTGAATGATACAAAACCATACTGACATCACATTAAACAAGGTCCATCAAGTAGAGGTTTGCAACCTTAGAGAAGAAAGTCCATTTTTCTGACTTGAATAGGTGACGGTAGTAATATTGGGTTCCATATCAAATCTTAAAAGGTGCAATATGCAGAAATCGCTCCGCCATTTCCTGGTTGCAAAAATTCGAGTAATTCGCCTTATTTCATTTTGTGACAAAACAAGCAGTCATTGTGTAGAGAATCATTGTACCATCCAAACACCTGTGAAATATATTTTCCAAAACAAAAAGATAGTATTTTCAGCTGTTTGAAGCTGGTGTACAAAACCCAAAGTAAAAGATGCAAAAACGAAACTTAAGAATGGGAAACATAGAAATAGCTCACATAGAACAGATCTACTCTATAGCTGTTCTAATACTCATACTAACCATACTATTTGTGACGTGAAATTGAGTATATAGTAGCTGACAATTTGTTAGCTACACTGTCATTGCAAACCACATAGCATATCATTACAGCAGTATGTACCGGTATATTGTTAGCTAGCTACCTAGCGTTAGTTAGTAGCCTAACGTTAGGCTACTTATACATCAAACTTGCCAGTATATTAACTATAGGCTATCTAACTAACTACCCAATGCTAATTGACTTGATTATTCCCGTCATTCTTAGCTTAGCTAAATATAGTCGTTGTGCGTTCTCAATGGACATTCGGGTGCTTTCATAAATTCGTTCTGGCTATCTACTCCGATTTGCAGAATAATTCATTAACGAGCGCTCAACATCCATTGAATATGGCCGGTGTCAGTAAACCTCAGGAAAAAAACATCATTAAATTGCTGCCAGCAGCAGCACAGTTACAGTCACCAACGCTCTGGATAACATGAAAACTGGCAGCTTTGCTAGGGCAATTCAAATTGTCAGCGTGATCTCATTTGTGTCTGGAAGCAGCTAGCAAGCTAGCCAACGTTAGCTTGGGTGCTTGACTGCCGTTGCAAGGTCAGAACACTCAAATCAACCCTACTCTTCGGCCCGAGCGTCCAGTGTGCACTCCGAGAGCAAAACGCTCTGATTTACAACGAACTATCTGACTATGCTCGGAATTTACGAGCGCACTCTGACACTCCAGATTGAATTTAAGAACACACCCAAAGTCGGAAAATGTCTAACTAGTCATTTGTATACTAACTACCTAGCAAGAGGTTGCATAGCAACAGCATCAATTTCCGGTAGACAGGCGAAGAGCTAGTACGCTCAACTGAAAGGATACTGTTCGTTTACAGTATACTAAAATGAACTAATAGTATGTAGTATATACTCACTAAGTATGTAGTATACAGTATGTTAGTAAGAGTGTTCGAACACAGCTTATATCTTGCTCACATCACAGTCTTTTTATTTGGGCTGTAATTTTCTGCTCACAAAAGTCTAGACTCTGCACACATACTAAACTTTTAGGTCGCAGTACAAATAGAAAAACTGAAAAACCTTCAAAATGAGTCAGCATTTTTATCAAGCAGGAAATGTAATTTAAAAAAAATCTCTGTTCGGATGCCAAAGAAAGAGCGCAAGCTAAATACGCACAACATGAGTCCTTCAGAGTAAACGGAAGGTAAGCACTTTTTCTCCCCAGTAAGTAAAATGAAGTAGAGTAAAGATCCCGTGAGAGTAGCTGTGTGTCAGTCAAACACGGCCGTACTGTATAATGGGTTTCTGTGGTCTTAGGACACACACAGACAGAACACACACACTCACCTGGACCAGGTCACCAGGAAAAAAGAGAGAGAGATAGAGAATAAAAGAGGAGAAAGGAGGAGAAAGGGAAAGACAGCGTGAGAGAGCAAGATATACAGAGAAACAGAGATAGAAGGATATAATATCGATAGAAGAGAGAACGAGAAAGACAGAGAGAAAGAGAAAGACAGAGAGAAAGAGAAAGACAGAGTGAAAGAAAGAGAGGGACAGGAAGAGAGAGAGAGAGAGAGAGAGATGGGTATATGAAGAATCTCTTCTACTTGGAGAGAAAGACAGGAAGTAGCCAGCCGGTTATCGAGGCCCAAGGCATATTCTTACCTCCTCCACCCCTCTGGATGACCAGGCTGGTCTCAGCCCCGACGGCACACTCCTTGAGCAGCTCCACCACCTGGGTGTGACTGAGGCCCTGCACTCCCTGCTGGTTGATGTCTATGATCAGGTCCCCTTCACACAGACCAGGACACCCCTGGGGCTCCAGCACCTGCTTCACCCTCTGGCCCGTCGGGCTGTCTGCGATGGTGAACCCGAACCCTTCCGCCCCCTTCACCATGGTCAGCGTCAGCAGCTCCGCCTGCGTCGCCCCCGATGACGCCATGGACACCGAGTCCTCGCCGTGCGGCCCGCCGGGCGTCAGGGAGGAGCCGTCCAGGTGGGTGTCGCCGGGGTGCGGCGGCGGAGGGGGTTGATGGTGGTGGTGGGCGTTGAGATGTTGGTCACCGTGCTCCTGGACGAAACGTGCCGTGCGCGAGATGTAGTCCATGTAGCTGTCGTAGTTGGAGCGTCCATTGACCAGGAGGGGGCGCTGCTCCATCAGGCCCAAGGGGGAGAGGAGGGTGGTGGTGGTGCCGGCGCTGGCGCCCGGGTCCTCGGGGTCGTAGGGCAGCTGGTAGCCACGGCACAGCACCAGGGTTACGCTCTGCCCGATGGGCACTGATTGAAACAGCTTGACCACGTCGGCATGGGTGGTGCCCAGGACACACACGTCATTGATGTACACGATGACATCACCTGGAGGAGGGGAGACACACAGCCAATCAAGGCCAAATAGACTGCAAAAACAAAGACCTATAGGGTGTTCAATAGGGATTATTCAATATTGTGTAGAACAAGCATGGTTCTTTATCATGCAGAATCTATCTTTGTCTCAGTATCAATACGCTACATTTCTATCTAAAATTTAATCTTAACGTTGCATTCTACTGAATAGGTTCCAGCATTATTATACCTGAATTAGACGTCAGATAATGGACAAAACCATTAGGCACAGAAATACACTAGTCAGTGAATTGTGTGGTGGACAAACGAGTGAGATTTGCCACACCTCATCACTGTACCTATCGCTACACACACTCAGCTATGTAGATAACCCAACTATTTATTGACAGTTAATACACAATAGCTCTCGCTCTGACAAAGTGCCATATCTTCTTCTCGGTCTCCGGTGCTGTATTCAATTTAATATTGTATTCTGTGTTCTGTCAGGTGAGATACGGCTCTATATTTCAAAAGATGTTGATTAGGTGGGAGAACACAAGGTGGCATCCATATTTAATTTCAGTCCCGCCAAAACGCACTGCCCAGGTTTATAATGACAATCATTATTTTTCAATTATAAGCATAATTATTATGCTAATCGGAGAGAGAGGAGAGATAGAGAGATAGAGAGGGAGAGGGACAAAGAGAGAGACAGAGAGAGAGAGAGAGAGAGAGAGAGGGAGATGTATGCACAATTACCACAGATGTTTGCAACTCAGCACAAACAGATCTGGGAACCAGGCTACTTAGCATACCCTGTCAGTGTCATTTCCTTTTTGTGTGGAGACAGAATGCGTTCAGAGTTTAAATGCAGGTTCATACTGACAGAGCTAGCGTTAACGTATTCCTGGAGGCAGTGTGACGTGCGGAAGCAGGACTGTTTAATTAATCTGGGTAAATATGGACGACATTTGCCTGGAGCCCTGGTGTCACAATCAATAGCTTCACACGCTCCTGGAAAACAAATGATGGAGCCATGACCTCATCATGCCCTGGCCGCAGTGGCCCAGGAAATCATTCTTTATGACGGGTGACGAGGAGGGACACCACTGCAGGATTTCACTCGCATTTTCTCACACACCAAATATGCAGGTGCATACATACGAACACACTCACACAGTGCCACGCACGCACACACACTTTGTCTCTCCGTCTCTATCCTCCGCTTCTCTTTGACCTCTAGTTCCTTCTCAAAACAATCACGAACCTCTACTCCACATTACCCTACGTCTTAAATCACCAATGTCCTCCAACCTCCACACTATGACCTGACCAATAGAAACACGCTATCTAGCACCAAGGACCATGATGCTTCCATCACGTCTATCTTCATTGTCTAATAACATCTATCTTCTACTAATGGTCATTCAACAGTATGGAACAGAAGACACCCTCCTCCTGCCAAGAACAGGCCATCATATCATAGTGTTAAAGTGTCCCCAGTAGGGGGGGTCTGACTGAAGTAGAGGCCATATGTGTCCATGGCGGAGGACAGAGTAGCCATCTGGACCATTAGCACATACACACACACAGGCAGAGTGAGAGAGATGGAGAAAGTGAAAGAGAGAGAGAGAGAGGGAGAGAGAGATGGAGAGGGAGAGAGAGATGGAGAGGGAGAGAGATAGATGGAGAGAGAGAGAGAGATGGAGAGGGAGAGAGAGAGAGATGGAGAGGGAGAGAGAGAGAGATGTAGAGGGAGAGAGAGATGGGGAGAGAGAGAGAGAGAGAGAGATGGAGAGAGAGAGAGATGGAGAGGGAGAGAGAGAGAGATGGATAGAGAGAGAGATGGATAGAGAGAGAGAGATGGAGAGAGAGAGAGAGAGGGAGGGAGAGAGAGAGAGATGGAGAAAGTGAAAGAGAGAGAGAGATAGAGAGGGAGAGGGAGAGAGAGATGGAGAGGGAGATGGAGAGAGAGAGAGAGAGAGAGAGAGATGGAGAGGGAGAGAGAGAGAGCGATGGAGATGGAGAGAGATGGAGAGAGAGAGAGAGAGATGGAGAGAGAGAGAGAGAGAGATGGAGGGAGGGAGAGAGAAAGAGATGGAGAGAGAGAGGAGAGAGCGAGAGAGAGAGAGATGGAGGGAGAGAGAGCGAGAGAGAGAGAGAGACAGAGAGGAGAGAGAGAGCAGTAGCACTGAAGATGACACAGTGACAACCACAGCACTGCAACTGCACTACTGACCCCACAGCACTGCACTGCTGTCACTGCAGAATGGCTATTTACTCTACGTCACCCTATTCAGGAAACTAGGCGTATGTCGCAAGTCACGACTTCACAGGAGAGCCGTTTGAACGTAAAAGTATTTGTTTATCAAAATGCCTTCTCGAACATGTGAACTTTCATGCCTTAATAACAAACTTGTATGCCATCTGTAAATACGAATAAAAAAATAAAATTACGAGCCCTGTTGGTTAAGCCACAGAAAAAGACAGCAATCTTCCCACTAGCCATGACTGGATGAGATAATGAGTGGGCTGGACATGCCGTGAGAGGAGTTCGTATTGGTCTGCCATATAGAGGCTTAATTCTGTCTAACGCGGCTTTAAAAAAATGTATTGTGTAGTGGAGCTGCATAAGTGTTGCTCTCCACTTTCTGGAGGATCAAGTTTTGAAATCAGTGGAAATAGTGTATGGTAGCTAAAGACATGGAGAAAACACCTGTCTCTGGATCACATCTTCAAACTAAGGTCAACCGTGGCATGGCATTCGTGACAGGGAGATATGTCCATCATGCATGATGATGTATACAGGTAAGACAGTCTAGCGTTAGCTAGCTACATTTTCAGATATTACACATTTCTAATTTTAACGGAAAGTGGTTTCATTTCAAGCTAAACTGTACTGTTAGCTAGTTAGCTAATGTTAGCTGGTTGGCTCCCTAGCTGACGTTATTAGTGGTATCCCAGAGCCGTTTGCTTTTCTAGTTAGAGCACCCGTTGTACACTTTAATGAAATTGTTGCCAGCAGAGCTGGTTAGGCTGTTTTCATGTTATCCAGAGGTAAACAAATCATCGGTCAGGGAGTCAAGTGTGTGCTCTGAACGTTCCAAGAGCGAAACGAGATGGGTGGGGCTAAAGCTTAAGAGGGTGTGAACGATGCTGAATGGGTGTAGACAAAAAAAGAGCTCTTCACGACATACCAAAACATTCAAAGGTCATTTTCTCAAAAGTGAGTGTACAGGTTTATCAACTTTCAAAACAGAATTACTTTCTCAAAGTTCCTCAAAAATGCAGTGTATGATATACCATTTTAGTGTATGATATACCATTTTGTTGCTCTACTTGTATCCAATGTAAAATACACCATTTCAAATGTTGCTCCATAAGACCGAATCCAGGTGGTGAGTCACCTTTAAGAATACTAGGTAGCGTCCCTTCACAGGCAGATGCTTTAAGTTTTTAGAGAAGGGTACGAGTGTGGGTTTAGTTGTGGAAACAAAGGTACGTTGCTATTGGTTTGATTGCATGAACCCAACGCTATGTCAATGGACCCCATCACATACCGTGTCACTTTATCCTCCTCCAATACTGTACATTCCAGGTCACTGTATAGGGTCACTTACTTTAACATGACAAATACTGTGCTTTCCCTCTAACAAATACAGTGTCACATCTAACCACTGTGTCCCGGCTGAAAGAGATGGTATCATATGTTTTTCCTCAACACATTTCTCTGGGTCTGCAACCATGTAGCGAAACAGGCAGAAGAGGTGTGAGTGTGTGTGTGTGTGTGTGTGTGTGTGTGTACGGACACAGAGCGACAAATAATCCTTCTGAAATTGGGAATTTCACACTTCCACAGGCCTGGTTTCCCTCTCTCCCTCTCTATTAACTATGTGCTGTTAGAATCCAACACAGTTTAACTAGGCCACTGAGTCTGGAGGGAGAGAGGAGAGGAGAGGAGAGGAGAGGAGAGGAGAGGAGAAGAGGAGGAGAAGAGAAGAGAGGAGAAGAGAAGAGAGGAGAGGAGAAGATAAAGGGGAAAGGATGTTAGGAGGATGTTGGGAGGACTACAGATTAGATAGTATACCTAGCTATACAAAGTATTTCCTAATCAGACCATTACTGATCTGTTCCAGCTGGCTGGTAGGCATTATTGCAAACTTTACTTGCCGATACTTCCTCAATTCCCGACTTGGAAGACAATGCATGTTTTCAAAACTTCCATGGATAGTTGCAGGTGGTTTGTTTGAATTTAGAAAATGCTCCGTCATTTTAAAAGTTTTTGCTCCCTGAAGTAACACAACAATGTGTACACTGACATCTTGTCTATTTCAAATCTTCTCATTGATCGAGACAGGTGAATGCCATTCAACACGACGATTGATTTCTGAGTCACGGTCATTACACAAGGCACTTGGGGTGGACCCCCACCTGTCACAATGAGATTTGAAAATATTTGAAATAGACAAGATGGCGGTGTTGGATTACATCATGAAACAAAAAATGAATTTCATTTAATAAAGAATCATTTTCTAAATTCAACCAGCTGCAACTATCCATGGAAGTTTAGAAGACATGCGTTATCTTCCAAGTTGGGAATTTATGAAGTATCGCAAAGTAAAGGTTGATCGCCAAGTAAAGGAAGATCTGTACACCACCTAAGTAATAATGCCTATTTGCCAGCTGGAACAGCAGTAATGGTCTGACTCAGCTAGATGTTTAATAGCTACAATAAAGTGTATCATATATTGTAATATGTTTGAAATGCTGAAATGCTTCAGTCTGTTTTTAGACCCCATCATAGCACTGAGACTGCACTTGTGAAGTTGGTAAATTACCTTTTAATGGCATCAGACCGAGGTTCTGCATCTGTCCTTGTGCTCCTAGACCTTAGTACTGCTTTTGATACCATTGATCACCACATTCTTTTGGAGAGATTGGAAACCCAAATAGGTCTACACGGACAAGTTCTGGCCTGGCTTAGATCTTATCTGTCTGAAAGATCAGTTTGTTTCTGTGTATGGTTTGTCCTCTGACAAATCAACTGTACATTTCGGTGTTCCTCAAGGTTCCATTTTAGGACCACTATTGTTTTCACTATATATTTTACCTCTTGGGGATGTCATTCGAAAACATAATGTTAACTTTCACTGCTATGCGGATGACACACAGCTGTACATTTCAATGAAACACGGTGAAGCCCCAAAATTGCCCTCGCTAGAAGTCTGTGTTTCAGACATAAGGAAGTGGATGGCTGCAAACTTTCTACTTTTAAACTCGGACAAAACAGAGATGCTTGTTCTAGGTCCCAAGAAACAAAGAGATCTTCTGTTGAATCTGACAATTAATCTTAATGGTTGTACAGTCGTCTCAAATAAAACTGTGAAGGACCTCGCCGCTACTCTGGACCCTGATCTCTCTTTTGACGAACATATCAAGACTGTCTCAAGGACAGCTTTTTTCCCATCTACGTAACGTTGCAAAAATCAGAAACTTTCTGACCAAAAATGATGCAGAAAAATTAATCCATGCTTTTGTTACTTCTTGGTTAGACTACTGCAATGCTCTACTTTCCGGCTACCCGGATAAAGCACTAAATAAACTTCAGTTAGTGCTAAATACAGCTGCTAGAATCCTGACTAGAACCAAAAAATTTGATCATATTACTCCAGTGCTAGCCTCCCTACACTGGCTTCCTGTTAAGGCAAGGGCTGATTTCAAGGTTTTGCTGCTAACCTACAAAGCATTACATGGGCTTGCTCCTACCTATCTCTCTGATTTGGTCCTGCCGTACATACCTACACGTACGCTATGGTCACAAGACGCAGGCCTCCTAATTGTCCCTAGAATTTCCAAACAGCTGGAGGCAGGGCTTTCTCCTATAGACATCCATTTTTATGGAATGGCTTGCCTACCCATGTGAGAGATGCAGACTCGGTCTCAACCTTTAAGTCTTTACTGAAGACTCATCTCTTCAGTGGATCATATGATTGAGTGTAGTCTGGCCCAGGAGTGTGAAGGTGAACGGAAAGGCTCTGGAGCAACGAACCGCCCTTGCTATTTCTGCCTGGCCGGTTCCCCTCTTTCCACTGGGATTCTCTGCCTCTAACCCTATTACAGGGGCTGAGTTACTGGCTTACTGGTGCTCTTTCATGCCGTCCCTAGGAGGGGTGTGTCACTTGAGTGGGTTGAGTCACTGATGTGATCTTCCTTTCTGGGTTGGCGGCCCCCCCTTATGTTGTGCCGTGGCGGAGATCTTTGTGGGCTATACTCAGCCTGGTCTCCGGATGGTAAGTTGGTGGTTGAAGATATCCCTCTAGTGGTTTGGGGGCTGTGCTTTGGCAAAGTGGGTGGGGTTATACCCTTCCCGTTTGGCCCTGTCCAGGGTATCATCGGATGGGGCCACAGTGTCTCCTGACCCCTCCTGTCTCAGCCTCCAGTATTTATGCTGCAGTAGTTTATGTGTCGGGGGGCTAGGGTCAGTTTGTTATATCTGGAGTACATCTCCTGTCTTATCCGGTGTCCTGTGTGAATTTAAGTATGCTCTCTCTAATTCTCTCTTTCTCTCTCGGAGGACCTGAGCCCTAGGACCATGCCTCAGGACTACCTGGCATGAGGACTCCTTGCTGTCCCCAGTCCACCTGGCCGTGCTGCTGCTCCAGTTTCAACTGTTCAGCACCTGGGGTGCTGACTTGCTGACCCTGGTCATTTATGAACATTTGAACATCTTGGCCATGTTCTGTTATAATCTCCACCCGGCACAGCCAGAAGAGGACTGGCCACCCCTCATAGCCTGGTTCCTCTCTAGGTTTCTTCCTAGGTTTTTGCCTTTCTAGGGAGTTTTTCCTAGCCACCGTGCTTCTACACCTGCATTGCTTGCTGTTTGGGGTTTTAGGCTGGGTTTCTGTACAGCACTTTGAGATATCAGCTGATGTACGAAGGGCTATATAAATACATTTTATTTTATTTTATTTGATTAATACTTCCACATGATATATTGTGGCACATAAAACACATGATCATCTCACAATGTAAAATGTACCATCTAGTCTGACCTGAAACAACCCATCAACTACTGTATCAGCCAACACTATACGGTACAGTATAGTACAGTACAATATAGTATAATATTGTACAGTATGGTACAGTACAGTATACTACAGTATAGTACAGTAGAGTATACTACAGTATAGTACAGTACAACCAGGTCAAGGCACTGATGAATGAGTCAGGAAAAATACTGCACTTGGTCCAGTCCAGTAATGCAGAGTAGTTTATAAATACACAGGGCCATGCAGAGTAGTTTATAAATACACATGGCCATGCAGAGTAGTTTATAAATACACAGGGCCATGCAGAGTAGTTTATAAATACACATGGCCATGCAGAGTAGTTTATAAATAAACAGGGCCATGCAGAGTAGTTTATAAATACACAGGGCCATGCAGAGTAGTTTATAAATACACATGGCCATGCAGAGTAGTTTATAAATACACAGGGCCATGCAGAGTAGTTTATAAATACACATGGCCATGCAGAGTAGTTTATAAATACACAGGGCCATGCAGAGTAGTTTATAAATACACATGGCCATGCAGAGTAGTTTATAAATACACATGGCCATGCAGAGTAGTTTATAAATAAACAGGGCCATGCAGAGTAGTTTATAAATACACATGGCCATGCAGAGTAGTTTATAAATAAACAGGGCCATGCAGAGTAGTTTATAAATACACAGGGCCATGCAGAGTAGTTTATAAATACACATGGCCATGCAGAGTAGTTTATAAATACACAGGGCCATGCAGAGTAGTTTATAAATACACATGGCCATGCAGAGTAGTTTATAAATACACATGGCCATGCAGAGTAGTTTATAAATACACAGGGCCATGCAGAGTAGTTTATAAATACACATGGCCATGCAGAGTAGTTTATAAATAAACAGGGCCATGCAGAGTAGTTTATAAATACACATGGCCATGCAGAGTAGTTTATAAATAGACAGGGCCATGCAGAGTAGTTTATAAATAGACAGGGCCATGCAGAGTAGTTTATAAATACACAGGGCCATGCAGAGTAGTTTATAAATACACAGGGCCATGCAGAGTAGTTTATAAATACACATGGCCATGCAGAGTAGTTTATAAATAAACAGGGCCATGCAGAGTAGTTTATAAATACACAGGGCCATGCAGAATAGTTTATAAATACACAGGGCCATGCAGAGATCATTCACATGACTTCCAGAGTTATATTCCCCTGATGACTTTTAGTGCAGTTGGCCAGTTTCTCAGTGTGTGTGTGTGTGTCCCACGCAGCCCGGGGAGCACAGGCAGGGCCAGGAGTTATGGTGTTCAGAAAATCCTTACAGTGATTAATGGACAAACACAGCCCCGCAGGCACACACATACGCATACACACACTCATACGCACCCAACAGGATTGCAGGCAAGTTTGCACACACACTGCACCCCACACACATGTGTATATATATATATATATATATAGAGAGAGAGAGAGAGAGAGAGAGAGAGAGACTAGTTCAGTTTGACCTGTGTCCATCTTTCAGACGAGGTCAGTTTGACCTGTGTCCATCTTTCAGACGAGGTCAGTTTTACCTGTGTCTATCTTTCAGACGAGGTCAGTTTTACCTGTGTCCATCTTTCCGTCCTGTGCAGCGGGGCCGTCAGGTATGACACTCTTGACCTGCAGGAACTCATCTGGCTCGTCTCCTCCGATGATGGTGAAGCCAAAACCCATGTTGCTCTTCTGCAGGGCCGTGGACAGGAAGCTGCCCTTCAGCTGGGTGGCGTCCCGTGTGAACAGGGGCTTCTCTGTAAGGGAGAACACACACATACACACACACACACACAGACGGAGAGACGGACAGACAGGCACGCAGGCAGGCAGACACAACACACACAAGTACAAGTGTGCAGGGACACACACACACACACACACACACAATCAATAAACAATATACATACACACAATCAATAAACAATATACACACATACATCATACTTAGACCTTTACAAAGCGAGCATGATGCACCACAAATGCTGATGCAAGGCCATTTTATCATTCAATAGGATGGTAGAGGTGAGGCTTGTTTGGTGGAGGGGCTGCATGAACACAGGGATACTCTCTGGGTAGGTGGAGGGGTAGGCAGGGTTAGAACAGTGAGGGTTGGGTGCTGACTTATGCAGGTGGGACGGTGTTTGCTCCAGCTCCAAGCTGCCACAGCCAAGGACTTTCCACTGAACGTCTACAGCCATGTAAACTGTCATCACTTCCACTCCCATCCTACGCCAGGGTTCTGTTAACTGAATACACACTCAGAGGCTGGAGCAAAAACACAGTGCAGAACATCAGGGAATAAGCAACATCCATGAGAGTAGCTTGGTATATTTCCCTTCTCAGAGGGGTGAGGGGAAGCAGGTGAAAGATCTTCACATTCTGGAACAACATGCTGTTGGAACACTGAAGAATCATGAGCTCGCTTCATCCGCCCAAAAAACAATGCTCAGGGAACCAAAAGGTGGAAGGCCAGGATTCATGAAATAGTCTCTGGCACGGCAAAGGGGGAAACTCAGCCAACGAGGGTTTGCCACACTCAATTCAATCTCCCCTCCGTTCACCTTGGAAGGCAAGTAGGGGGCACACACCCGTCTCTCTCTGTTTGCTTAAAGCCAACGTTTGTTGTCAGGCGTCCAGACATAGAGCAGGGTGTTTACAGTTTCTGCTGCCTGCCGCCAGACGTAAGGAGGGGAAGACACAACGTAGTGTAGCGCCATCAAACATGTCAAGCAGCGAGTCGAGCGCCTGAGACGAGGAGGGATCCAGCGTGGGTCTGCCGGGGAAGCAGGCATGCTTTGAAAAGAGAGCGCGGCAGCTCAGTGCAGGCAGATGAAGAACAAGCCTGTATTACTACTCACTGCCCTACTTACTGAGAGAGCACCACAGGGGGCTACAACCCACAGCAGCCGGCTCTACCACAAAGGCGTGAAGCGACTGGTGGAGGTGCAGGTGTGGGCAGCACGACGTATCCCTCCGCGCACGGTGGGGGCGCCGCAGTGGGGAGTTGGTGATGGAGGCAGGGGGTGTGTGGGTGTGCAGGCCCAACAGCGACACCCGGTGGCCCGGGGGGAGGGACTGGGAGAGGTCGCTGAGGCTCTGGCAGCGCTCCGGGGCAGGTCCGATGTGGGCCAGGGTGGCTCTGGGTAACGTGGCGGAGAGTGGGACCTCCTCTACCACTGTGACAGAGATAAAGTAGTCCACTCAATGTCTGATGCTCTCACAAGTAAACTTCCTTTTTATCTCCGTGTTTATATGTGTGGAAATATTCATTTTTTACCCTCTCTGCTGTCACTTAGGGGGAGAGAGAGCCTTCACTTTGCAGCGTACAGGACGGGTAACCATGGAGACAAACCCCTTCACTCACAGAGGCCAATTTAACACGGAGACAAACCCTCTCAACCTACACAGCATGTTTTACCTCAGACAGCCTCGATGAACTTAGTGGGGTGGTAAATGTGTGCTGAACAGAGAAGCTGGTGTTAGCGAAGTGTTAGCAAAGTGTTAGCAAAGAAAAGAGAGTTGTGAAGAATGAGTGATACACACACAAAGACGACAGACATTTCCCTCGAGCTAAAAACATCTACACACAAGAATCATTCACAAACTTTTAACACATTGGGTAGAGGTAGACGGTGCCTTACCTCTGTAGATAGTAGGTAGGGGCAGCGAGGACAGACCCTGCTCTTGCATTTGCTGGTGTTGCTGGACTCTCCTCTTGGCTTCCAAGACTGGGTTCTCAAACTGTGTCCGCCTGTTTATGTGGCTACAGAGAAAGAAAGGTACAACATTTCACTGTGCTCTCTACAGTATCCACCTCCTCATCCTCTTCCTCTCTCCCTCTGTAAAAAGCTGGATGCACAGTGCTGTGCTACAATGATTAATTCAATAGCCTTAGTATCCCTAGTATTATGTAATGGAGCTGCAGGATGGCTTGGCTAAGAAAAAAATGAACAAACGCCCAATTAGGTCCCATTCTACTGAAATCAGCAGCTTCCTGTAATCAGCATTAGGAATCATTTAGTATTTCTGGAGTGGGTTCACGAAAAAAGATGACTCCTTGAGTGTATTTTCTTTAAACATTCTGTCATTGTTAATTTAGTCAATAATTATAAATACTGTAATTTTGAAAGTGTGAAGTAATTAATCATCATTTCGACGTGCCCTCCTGGACGGTGCGAGACTGGAGGAATAATGCTTCTGTAGGTACAAACAGCGAACAACGGCCTACACACCCTCTGTTTCTTCATGAGATATTAGGTTAACTCAACGGTACAGCCAGGCAGTGAGACATAATTATTGGACTTGGCAGGGTCAGGTATGGCGCTAGTATGCGTGCGTGCGATGGCTCAGTGGTTGCCTGGGGATATGGAATTTCTACATGGCAGAGGGAGAGAGGGAGTGTAGGCAAGGCAGGCACAGTGTTCTGGTCTTTCTTGGGGATAGAGAATAGAACACGGCCAGCCAGCCAAACTCCCTCTCCAGCCAGGCTATAAATAGACCTCCTCTCCTCTCCCTGGACTAGGGGAACTAGTGCGCATCTAGCAGGAGAAAGGACACGTCCAGAATAGGAAGGGTACATTTGGTTCAATAGAGAAGACAGAGACACCTCACCATTGCATCACATTGCACAAAGATGGCGCACACACACACACACACACACACACACACACACACACACACACACACACACACACGCAGGAGCACACACATAAACTTGCACATGTAAACAGGTACACAGGTACCTGGCCACAGCCCTGTACAGTGTTAATGACTCTGACAAACACAGGACAGTGGAAACATAACACGGGGCAACACCGTGTTGGATTCGGGGTAAACTTTGAACATTGGTATACGCATAAGCATAGTATATAAAGGAGTGGAAGAGACTGGTTTTTATGTCAGAGGTTAATGGTTCTCTGTGGAAAGACAGATGGCTTTGGAATGTGTTGGGTGGACGGGAGGAGGTCACAGGATTGCTATACGGGAAGCTGATGGACATCTGTGGACTAGGTGAAGGAGGGGTTGAGGTCAGGTCAGGTCACCTTAATTAAGGGAGACAGAACGGTTTATTACTCTCTCACTTCGTCTTCCTGTGGAACCATAAAATGTAAGGATTGGAGAGAAGGAGGAGTGTCTGAAGTGGAGTATATATACTTGTAGTGGTGGAAACATGTCTTTGTCTGTATACAGCTGTGTCGACCCTTTGGGAAGAATTCAACTTGGTTAAACTGGAAATCAAAATAGTCATTAAATATTAAAGCAGTGAGTCCAGACTTACTCCACATAGTAGCTTCCGTAAATAGGGTCATCGATCTTCTCCCAGCCATACGGCAGCTCTGTGGAAGAGACAAGCACAACAAGATACTAGTCAGTCAACAGGCCGGGGGACAGCATGTCGATTCACAGAACAATATATTCATCAGGCAATTTTGATCACAACATTATTGTATGGTCATTTATTACAGAGGATTTGAGGTTAATTATAAAATCTTAATTGACTACGCCAAATCTGAAAATGATTTATTATGCTCTATGGTAACTGTGCTAGTTACTGAATACTTGGTGAGGTCTTGGAGCCTCCAGACTTGCAAACACTGTCAAAACATTTGGACAAACTTAAGAGACCAGACACATGATAACCCCATCAGCATTTGCAATCAAAATTCAGATCCAAAATTCATGAGTGTGAAGGAGAATGGCTGTTTATCAAGCAGTGGACCAAAGGTTACTTAATCAATGTCAATATGGACAGGTCTACCCCAACCATCTCCTGATTTCTCACACTACACCAAACACACTGATAGATGGAGTGGTTTGAATTGGGGTGATTTTAAATATTCATGTCCTGCCATCCTTTCTATGTTGTAAATATTCAGTTATGATGCCAGCGATGTTTGGATATAGTTTAAATGTTTGTATCTGGAGCACGTACATAGCTCCTGGGCCCCTTAGCCCACACAATATTTAACTGAAACACATTACACCATTACAGTGGGGTCTCAGAATAGACTGACTGTGGATCTAACACAGTAGCTGTCAACTGTCGTGGACCAAAATAAACATTTGAGTGGAACGTAGAATGTCATAACTTCAGTCATGTCGGTGTTGACGATGCAGGTGTTCCTACACATTGTATCTACTCTGATATGATGAGCCACCACTGTGGCATCATGGGAAGTATTATAAATAGGCTTGGGCGGTATCCAGGGATTCGTACCGACCTTGTTCCATCCCGGGATATTTGATAAAACTGGTTAGCAATGCTAACAATTACATGTTCAATCTCATAGCGAATGCTAGCTAAATGCTAACGATTTTATACAGTCTCTGACATAAGCTATTTGCAGGATAGACATCCCAGCTGATAAAGTTATACAAGTAACTCAAAAATGCTACTCAAAATGTACTGCACGCACAAAACAAATGTTGACTCTTGATCAAGGAGGGAATTATCTGTTGTTACCAAGAGGAGCTTGATCGCAAGAAGCTAACCACTTAGCTAGCTAGCTAGGGCCTCCCAGGTGGCGCAGCAGTCTTAGGAGTTACTACAGACCCGGGTTCATTCGGGCTGTGCCACAATCGGCCGTGGCCGGGAGTCCCATAGGACGACGCACAATTGGCCTAGAGTCATCCCGGTTTGGGGAGGGTTTGGCCGGTGAGGTTTAACTTGCTGTAAAAATGTATAAAAAATACATCAAAGAGTTAGTTTCAACGGTATTGAAAAACCCTCCAGTGGTTATTTCCAAATAGCCCGGTATATGATATGTATGGTATACTGCCCAAGCCTAGTTATAAATACAGATATAATATGACTAGGCCTAGGGACACTTCATGACCTAACCAGGAAAACTCAATGTGAAACCTATTTGTAACTCACAATATAGAGGGTTGGAGGGAGCTGTGTCCATAGAAATAGAATTACTAGAATGGTAAAGCCTCTCACACCACATCAACTTTACTGGAACACTCAATATGGCTGAAAGTAACTCTATCTATGTGGCTAAGTACTTGGGCTAAAGTTGACTCACACTACAGAGGTCACTAACCCAACCGCCACTCCAAATGCATCTTCATCAGGGAATTGTTTGATCAGCCTCCCTCTCTATTTCACCAGGGGTATACAGTAGGTTCAGCACACTGTGTTTGTTCTTTGTGATCAAAGTGGATCTCTCCCCAACCCTGACCTCCTCCCATCATTCATGTCTGACAGGATTGTTATGAGAGAGAGAGAGAGAGAGAGAGAGAGAGAGAGAGAGAGAGAGAGAGAGAGAGAGAGACAGTGACAGTGCTGGGCTAATCAGGAGAGTAGAGATAATATCTCCTGACCACAAATATCAGTCAGAATGGGGTGATAATGTACCGTCCACAGGCTCTCAGGACCTCCATTATGATTCAGAAATAGGCTGGCACACACACACACACACACACACACAGTAAATCTCTCTGGTCACTCCCAAAAACCAATTCTTTCTTTGGCCGCCTCTCCTTCCAGTCCTCTGCTGCCAATGACTGGAACGAACTACAGAAATCTCTGAAACTGGAAACACTTATCTCCCTCACTAGCTTTAATCACCAGCTGTCAGAGCAGCTCACAGATTACTGCACCTGTACATAGCCCAGCTATAATTTAGCCCAAACAACTACCTCTTTCCCTACTGTATTTATTTAATTTGATTTATTTTGCTCCTTTGCACCCCACTATTTCTACTTTGCACATTATTCCACTGCAAATCTACCATTCCAGTGTTTTACGTGCTATATTGTATTTACTTTGCCACCATGGCCTTTTTTTGCCTTTACCTCCCTTATCTCACCTCATTTGCTCACATCGTATATAGACTTGTTTCTACTGTATTATCGACTGTATGTTTGTTTTACTCCATGTGTAACGCTGTGTCGTTGTATGTGTCGAACTGCTTTGCTTTATCTTGGCCAGGTCACAATTGTAAATGAGAACTTGTTCTGAACTTGCATACCTGGTTAAATAAAGGTGAAGTAAAAAATAAAATAAACACACACACAATCGCAAGAACTTGGACACACACATTTTTTGTGAGTCCTTCATATTAACATCCCTGGCTCCATTGTCATACACATGCACAGTAAGTCACAATACCTCAATACAAGCACATGCATGCCATATGTCTCTTCCTTTTACTCACACACATACACTATTCAACACACGGAAGCCCCCCCCCCCCCCCCCCCCCACACACACACACACACACACCACTCCCTGCCCCCACCAGCCACAAAAACGAACTCACTAACATGTGCTGTGACTGATATGTGAGTCTGCTAGGAGTGGGTTGACAGCCCTAAGGAATATCTCCTCTCAGTGCTCCTCTCCTCTCCCTTCCTTAGCCCCATCTTCACTCATTAAATATGAAAGAGGCTGGTTCATGTTCTCACCTCCACACACAGAAAAACACCACACAGATCAAAGTCCTGCCATGTATTTCTGCCACGCACCACTCCGTCTAATGAAACACCCTTCTATTAAAACCACCTGAGCTTCAGAGCTAGGCAGGCAGTCTGTCTGTCTGTGTCTTCAGCAGAGCTTCAGAGCTAGGCAGGCAGTCTGTCTGTCTGTGTCTTCAGCAGAGCTTCAGAGCTAGGCAGGCAGTCTGTCTGTGTCTTCAGCAGAACTTTAGAGATACACATAACACCACACTGCAGGTAGCCAATATCTCTAGATTCCTACTGTTTGTTTCAATGTCACTGTTTTTGGCTGAAAAGGGCTTGTGTAGAGCACATGCATGCAACACACGCAGAAGCACTCTTACACATACATACCCGCACGCACACGCACACACACACGCACACAGCAGTGAGTATGTTTTTGTGTGTGTGTGTGCAGTAAGTGTGTTTTATGCTGAACTCCAGAAGACTCTCTTTTCACTAAGCACAGCCCCTGTCAATTATTAGCGTGGGAGCAATGATTCCATGGATCTGGGAGAAAGAGAGAGAGAGTTGTGCTGTCCATTAGCCTGCAGCACTGAAGAGAAGGGCCCCTTTGTCACTGTAACAATTTGTGCTCTCTTTATAGGGCCAACACTCAGTCTAAACACTGCTGTGGAGGAGCTGTCAACTCCCAGGAAGCCTAAGGAAGGATACTTCTGAAGGAGCTCCAGTGTTAAATGTGGTATAGTGTTTTAGAGTACATCCCTTCTCCCAGGTCAATTGACCTTACATTAGTGACAATTCTAAATGGTATAGAGGTAGGTATTCCCAAACAGGTATTCCAAACTAGGGTACGCGTAACCCTGGCAATGCCGTCGGGGGTACGCCAAATAAAAATGTGATTCACATTTAAATTATTTTAAAAAACAGTAAATTTTCAAACAGTCCATAGAGACAATACCAGCTCTACTGATATTACTGCTACTACCAGCACTACTACACCTGCACCTGTCGACGACACAAGTTGTTCTGCTTCCACGAGCACATCCAATGCTAGCATCAGTAATTCTACATTTGTTGTTAGCCCAGCTAGCATGGACACTGACAGTTGTGAATCTGATGCAGCCAAAGAGCTACTGGACCATCAAAGAGGCGCAAATATGATGAGAACTAGAGTCGTGGCCAAAAGTTTTGAGAATGACACAAATATACATGTTCACAAAGTCTACTGCCTCAGTTTGAATGATGGCAATTTGCATATCCTCCAGAATGTTATGAAGAGTGATCAGATGAATTGCAATTAATTGCAAAGTCCCCCTTTACCATGCAAATGAACTGAATCCCCAAAAAACATTTCCACTGCATTTCAGCCCTGCCACAAAAGGAACAGCTGACATCATGTCAGTGATTCTCTCGTTAACACGGGTGTGAATGTTGACGAGGACAAGGCTGGAGATCACTCTGTCATGCTGATTGAGTTCGAATAACAGACTGGAAGCTTCAAAAGGAAGCTGGTGCTTGGAATCATTGTTCTTGCTCTGGTTACCTCCAAGGAAACACGTGCCGTCATCATTGTTGCTTCTCAGCCAAGGGAGTGGGCTCACTCACAATTTTGCCTAAGAACACAGCCATGAATAAAGAATGGTACCAACACATCCTCCGAGAGCAACTTCTCCCAACCATCCAGGAACAGTTTGGTGACGAACAATGCCATTTCCAGCATGAAGGAGCACCTTGCCATAAGGCAAAAGTGATAACTAAGTGGCTGGGGGAACAAAACATCAATATTTTGGGTCCATGGCCAGTAAACTCCCCAGACCTTAATCCCATTGAGAACTTCCTCCTCAAGAGGCGGGTGGACAAACAAAACCCCACAAATTCTGACAAACTCCAAGCATTGATCATGCAAGAATGGGCTGCCATCAGTCAGGATGCGGCCCAGATGTTAATTGACAGCATGCCAGGGCTGATTGCAGAGGGCTTGAAAAAGAAGGGTCAACACTGAAAATATTGGCTCTTGCATCAATTTCATGTAATTTTCAATAAAAAAGCCTTTGACACTTATGAAATGCTTGTAATTATACTTCAGTATTCCATAGTAACATCTGACAAAATATCTAAAGACACTGAAGTAGCAAACTTTGTGAAAATTTATATTTGTCATTCTCAAAACTTTTGGCCACGACTGTATATTGATTGGGGTTCACTTATATTGGGAGTAGTACCTTTCCTCAGCCACAGTGTGTAATATGTGCAAAAGTACTATCTCACATCTCAATAAACCTTCACTCTTGCGCAGACATTTAGAAACAAAACATGCCAATTTTAAAAATAAGCCACAGGAGTTTTTTGAGCGAGAATAAAGAAGACTTTTGAGTAGTAAGACATGTATAAAAGCAACAGATATCATTAATAAGAAGGGGCTAGAAGCGTCTTATATGGTGAGCTACCGAGTGGCTAGGACAGGCAAGCCCCATACTAGTGTGGAGGACTTAATTCTTCCTGCTGCCGCAGTTATGGCTGGGACAATGCTGGGGGAAAAGGCCAAAAAAACTATACAGACAATGCCTTCATCAAACAACGCATCAGTAACATGGCGGGAGATGTTTTGAAACAATTACTGCTTCGCATACAAGCCAGTGTATTCTATGCGTTACAGCTTTGGCCTACAATAATCATATTTAATTTAAAGCTAAGACCTCAAGCTAGTCCAATTGGACACCTTCTACAGCCGTCAAATTCAACTCTGAACCCCGGAGGCAGTATCACTGATTTGTGGCACAGCTCCTGGTATATGTCTGTCAAGTTTATGGGGGGTCAATTAAGGAAGACATCCTCTTCTGCATACCACTGGAAACCAAGACAACAGGAGGGGATATTTTTAAAGTACTGGACAGCTTTGTGACATAAAATGGATTTTGGTGGTCAAGATGTGTTGGTATCTGTACTGATAGCGCAAAAGCCATGACAGGGAGACATAGTGGAGTGGTAATGCGCATGCAAGTAGTTTCTCCCGATGCCACTTGGGTACACTGCAGCATCCACCGAGAGGCTCTTGCTGCCAAGGGAATGCCTGACAACTTGAAAGACGTTTTGGACACTACAGTGAAAATGGTTAACTTTGTTAAAGCAAGGCCCCTGAACTCTCGTGTATTTTCTGCATTGTGCAATGATATGGGCAGCGACCATGCAATGCTTATACAACATAAAGAATTGCGCTGGTTATCAAGGGGAAAAGTATTGACACGTTTTTTTTAATTGAGAGACGAGCTTAAAGTTTTTTCTTTACTGACCATCATTTCACTTGTCTGACCGCTTGCATGATGACCAGTTTCTCACACGACTGGCCTATCTGGGTGATGTTTTTTCTCACCTGAATGATCTGAATCTAGGATTACAGGGACTTAATTGTAGGATTACAGGGACTCTCCGCATCTATATTCAATGTGCGGGACAAAATGATTAAGAAGCTGGAGCTCTTCTCTCTCTGTATTAGCAAGGACAAAACACAGGTCTTTCCATCATTGTATAATTATTTTGTATGCAAATGAACTCAAGGTTATGGACAATATTGTTGGATTTGGGGTCAACTTTGAACATTGATATACTAAAGACATGACAGATCAGAAGCATAGTATATAAAGGTGTGAAAGATAATGTTTTTTATGTCATAAGTTAATGGTTCTCTGTGGAAAGACAGAGTGGCTATGGAATGTGCTGGGTGGACGGGAGGGAGTCACGGGAGTGCAATAGGGGATACGGGTGGAGAGCTTTGGATGAGACATCAAGGGGGTTGAGGTCAGGTCAGGTCACCTTAAGGGAGACAGAACGGTTTATTACTTCGTCTTCCAGTGGAACCATAAGATGTAAGGATTGGAGAGAAGTGGAGTATATATACTTGTAGTGGTGGAAACATGTCTTTCTCTGAATACAGCTGTGTCGACCCTTTGGGAAGAATTAAACTTGGTTAAGCTTCTCTAGTGTCTGTGAGTTATTTACTCTGTGAGTTATTTAAAAAAATTAGAACCTAACAATATCAAATGTGATATAGTGAAGCACCTGAGTGAGTTGGGTGCGCAATTACACAGGTACTTTCCCGAAACGGATGACACAAACAACTGGATTCGTTATCCCTTTCATGCCCTGCCTCCAGTCCACTTACCGATATCTGAACAAGAGAGCCTCATTGAAATTACATCAAGCGGTTCTGTGAAAATTTAATTGAATCAGAAGTCACTGCCAGATTTCTGGATTGGGCTGCGCTCAGAGTATCCTGCCTTGGCAAATCGCGTTGTTAAGACACTGATGCCCTTTGCAACCAGGTATCTATGTGAGAGTGGATTCTCGGTCCTCACTAGCATGAACACTAAATACAGGCACAGACTGTGTGTGGAAAATGATTTAAGACGGAGACTCTCTCCAATAAAACCCAACATTGCAGAGTTATGTGCATCCATTCAAGCCCCCTCTTCTCATTAACCTGTGGTGAGTTATTCAATTTTCAATTAACAAATAAGGTTTTATATGAAGGATGGTTAAATAAAGAGCATAATTATTGATTATTATTACTTGGTCCCTGGTCCTATACGGGCCGGGTTGTGATAAAAACTCACACTCATTCTTCTGTTTAATAAATGTATCGTATAGTGTGTGTGTGGCAGGCCTACAATGATGGAAAAAACAACATTTGAGAGTGCGCTGACCCTGGTGCTAGAGGGGGTACGCAGTTGGAGGTTGAATGTTTGAAGGAGTACAGGACTATAAAAGGTTTGGGAACCACTGGTATAGAGCAAAGAGACTGAGTGTTGAAATAAAACAATGGGTTTTCCCACAGGGTTTTCCATGCAGTCTGAGAAATGTCGACATCAGTAGGCTAGGCCTCAGTAAATGTTCCTTTGGTTTATTCCATTTTGCTTTCAGCAGGGGGGTTCTCTAAGCTCTCCCCCTTCTTTCACTCTCTCCTCCTCTATCTCATTCCCTGTTCGGCCATCCTCTCCTCTCCTGTCCGCTCCTCTCTCCCTGTTTGAAGAGCTCTAAAGGAAAACACTTTAAAATGCACTAGTACAGAGAGACTTTTTGAAGTAAAGTTTCATGCTCTCATGCTCATGCATATTTCATCTGGCCTTTCTAATTCTGTCTGAGGAGAGGAACAGCCCATGTTACCCATGTTCCCCTGCTTTCCCTTTTCCTTTCTTCAGGGGAGGAGCTGGCTGAAGTGAATTCAGGTCACCTGCAGCACATGGGACTGTTTCGTCTCTGATGTCGCACCCCCTTCCCACTGGTGCCTGCTTAGACAGGAGACCAATACATCTCAACTTTTTCCTTCAGCCGCTTCCTCTACTTGCTGAGTATCTCTCCAGTGTATTCCCACGGAGAGTCAGGTGTGTAAACACCCCAAGGGTCTTATTCCAATACTCAAAATATGGGGTGGAGTTAGCAAAGTTATGCCCTTAGGCCTCTGTTTGAAAGCCCTCATTTGAAGTGTTGTCTAGAGTAGTCTCGCCAGGTCTGATCCCCCACAATTCTCTATAATCTCCACTTGATTCACTCGCCAAACAGCTATCGTTGTTTTGGAATGGACTGAGGAGAGAGCAACTGAGACGGGAGCCACTGAAGGAAAATGGGAATTGAACTAGTGTGTGTTGTCACAGTGATAGCACCACCATGCTGAGACAGAGGTAATATCAGTCAGTCTGCTGCTGAGAATGAGGAGGAGGAGGAGCAAGAGGAAGAGGTTTGCTGGGTTTATTCTCTTTCCTTGATGAGGTGGTTGCCAGATGGAACAGAGGACATCTATATAGCCCCTGACACACTGATATATACTGTATATTAACATGACAGCCCCAGTCCAGTTGAGTCACAACAGCTGGACTGAAACAGAGTCATAAACTGAAACAAGTCTTAAGAAAGAAGACCCTGAAGGACTTCAAGTAAATCTTCTCCTTACACTAGGCAGGATTCCAGTGACCTAGGTTTATTCGACAAAAACAATGTCGCAAAAAATGTAATTGCGACACGTGTAATGTAAACAGCAGATATAGGAGACATTTTCTAAAGATTGACAACATTTGTTTCCGTTCGACAGGTTGGATTTGTATTTGTGTAACTTTATTGCGACAAATGATGATGGAAACGGTTTTTCCAATAAATTATGACAGCGGAATCTTTTTTAAGGTGCGCGGGGGGCGGGGCCCGTGATGTCATGGCCCCAGCATTTGCAAACAAATTATTTTTCTGTACTAAATCCATACGACGGCCTAATTTGTATACAGGCTGACAGTGAGTTGTGAGCAAAATAACCAGGAGGGAAGTTGACAATGGCTATTAATAGGCATAAATAAATAGTATTTCTATTGTTACAGTCCTCAAAGATTGAATCGCATTGAATCAAATTAATTAGATCCATTTACCGCCCGTAGGTCAGGGTGCCAATAGTCTAAATGCCTACTGCTTGAAAAATAAAAAAAATTCAAATATACAAATAATGTTTCTTTGCAGGACAAGGAATGTCATGACTTTCAAGAATGCCTGAATCGCTTCACCTTGCTTTTCTGGTTGGCTGGATGGAAGTTTCCCCATCCAATGATTTCAGATCTACAGGAGTGCAAATTTAACCATGGCGCGGACTGTGGCGATATGTTAGCAAGTGAGAATTATACGAATATGGCAAATATTAGTCAATTTCTTGCATTCTATCCATGCTGTCTTTCGCAAGCTACCTGTGACTGATAGGTGGGAGAGCACACAGACTGTCGCCAATTTATTAATGAGCAATTCTATGCTTCATTTATAATCGACACTGTGGGTTTCTTTTTTAAGTGTGACGTCATGACGTCTAGCTGTTTATATCGACACAAGATAGTTAAATGGAAACGCACCGCAGTGGGCAATTGTCACATCTATTTTCTATGCAAACTTTCTAAATGTCAACCCCCCCAAAACAATCACTGGACAAGTTAATGGAATCATAGCTAATGTCTCACTGTGAAGGGAGATAGTTTCCATGGTAACCTGTGGAGGAGGAAGTGAGGGAAGTCTTTTGGGCTGAGCAGAGGGGCTGTCTGATGATGGTGGGCCATTTGGACTACTAATCCTCCAGACACGTCTACCTTCCATGTCGCTGTACTTGACCCCTGACCCCTAACTGCACCCACTCAAAACAAGGAGTGGAGTTAGCAAAAGTATGCACTTAGGCCTAGGTTTCACTGTCGCCCCCGGAAATGAGCACACAGTCAATTTGAGCTGAATACAAAAAATATAATACCCTTAAATTGAAAGAGAAAGGTTGCTGTTCTGGCATTTACCTAGGACGTAATAACTAACACAATCAATATTTCCCCACCGGGGTAACCTTTGATTTATAATCACACCTGAGCTCCCCAATCCACTGTGTTTGTTATAGTCTTAGAGTTGGGATTCACAATCAGTAGTTCAAACAAGTTGGAAAATTCGTTATCTCCAAACCAGTGTCTAAGTACATTATGTGAAAACTGCGTGTTTCTATGATCTGTGGTCAAAAATAAGTAAAAAACTGTGATTTTCAAAACCATTATATTTGTATTGTATTTTATTTCTCCCCACATCAACACAAACATTTAAAAATAACTGGTTTTAAAATGATTCACCTCTGATGATGTAGTACGTTTTTACTTCATACTTTTCCCACAAAACGTAGAAATGTGCCGTTTTCAGATATGTAGACACTGGTAGTGTGCTGAAGATAATGGCAATGAGGTTGGAAAGTGGTGAAGTTGCCCTTTAAGTTCTTCAGGAAAGCTAAGGGAGTTGGGTTTGTCCAAAAGCAATGATGTTCAAAAGCCATCTAAACTCAGCTGATCTCTCCCTTCACAACGAGGGTAAAACAACCAGTGGAGCAGAGCAGATGACTTACTCAGGTAGAACAGCCTATTACTAGAGTTGATTTAGGTGCTGTGGAGGGAGGATGCAGAAGAGAGGAAGGGAGGGGGAAGCATGGATGGTTGAGGATGATTAACCATTAAGTGTGTCTGGAGTGGGGTGGAGCGTGACTGGGCTTCTGAAGGACTCATACCTCTCCTCTTCAGCCTCTCCTCTCAACGGGCTTGGAGAAGGACACACACACACACACACATCCAGCCACTGGAGAGCCTTACGGTTGTGGGCGGAGAAGTTGCCGCACCAGGCGGTGATACAGCCTGACAGGATGCTCTTGATTGTGCATCTGTAAAAGTTTGTGAGTGTTTTTGGTGACAAGCCAAATTTCTTCAGCCTCCTGAGGTTGAAGAGGCGCTGTTAGGCCTTCTTCACCACGCTGTCTGTGTGGGTAGACCATTTCAGTTTGTCCGTGATGTGTACGCCGAGGAACTTAAAACTTTCCACCTTCTCCACTACTGTCCGGTCGATGTGGATAGGGGGGTGCTCCCTCTGCTGTTTTCTGAAGTCCATGATCATCTTGTTTGTTTTGTTGACGTTGAGTGTGAGGTTATTTTCCTGACACCACACACCGAGGGCCCTCACCTCCTCCCTGTAGGCCGTCTTGTTGTTGTTGGTAATCAAGTCTACCACTGTAGTGTCGTCTGCAAACTTGATGATTGAGTTGGAGGTGTGCATGGCCACGCAGTCATGGGTGAACAGGGAGTACAGGAGAGGGCTGAGAACGCACCCTTGTGGGGCTCCAGTGTTGAGGATCAGCGGGGTGGAGATGTTGTTTCCTACCCTCACCACCTGGAGGTGTCCCGTCAGTAAGTCCAGGACCCAGTTGCACAGGGCGGGGGTCTCGAGCTTAATGACGGGTTTGGAGGGTACTATGGTGTTAAATGCTGAGCTGTAGTCGATGAACAGCATTCTTACATAGGTATTCCTCTTGTCCAAGTGGGTTAGGGCAGTGTGATTGTGATTGCGTCGTCTGTGGTCCTGCTGGGGCGGTAAGCAAATTGGAGTGGGTCTAGGGTGTCAGGTAGGGTGGAGGATGTTCTCAGAATATACCCATCAATCATGTCACAGACCCTCCCTTCTCCTCTCCTGCTGGAGACTCAAGGTGAGGGAGGGCGACAACTTTTACTCAACACACGCGCACGCACGCACACACACACACACACACACCTATCTGACCAGCACTGAGAGGGGTAAATCATAAGGTCAGGGTCCTCAAACCACTCCTAACACCACACCAACCTGATGTGTGAGTATCTGGGTATGTGAGCACAACAGAAAGACAAGCCATCAAATAAGGCTATTAGGAAAGAACATGTCAACCTTTCAACCCTAAAAGCCTTCCCTCTTTCCTGCCAGTCTCATCTGCATAGTTTTTTTACAGCCGGACAGAAAAACAAGTGCTGCTATTTTCCCCGGAGACTGTTTTCACTGGGAGGAGACGAGAGAGTGAGCTCTGCGCTAACGGGTGAGACACGATGATAACTTTGTCTGGTGCGTCTCAGGCATGCTCCGTTTTACATGACTAGAATATAATTACCTATGCCCCGGCCTTGTCTCTCTCCCCCTCCCCCTTTCCCTCTCCATGTCGCTCTCTCTCTCTCTCTGAGCCCTCGGTCTCGTCACAGAGACGGCGTCAAAACAGACGAGACATAAAGAAACACAATGGAACAAAGCAGCCATTTAAAACCTTCAACCTTCAAACTCCTCCCAATGCCATCACAGCCCAGATCCCTATCAGTCACACCAGTCCCTCCTAACCAAAGCCTTTCATTGGTTACACTGTATTCTAGATGGGATGTGTGTTGTGCGACAGCTTCTTAGGATAGAACTAACCCGACTTTTAAATGATGAAATGCATTGAAATAGTGACGACCGACAGGCAGGCAGGCTGGATTAGTTTTCTTGTTTTTTTCCTTCTACGTATCAGGGGGATTCTGTTGGCTTCTCTGAAGGCACAGTGAGCTAGCAGACAGGTTGTATGTAGAACAGGAGAGAGAGAGACAGAGACAACTCTCAAAACAGGGGAGCCTGTTCTGTCTTCTCATCCAGCAAATATGTGGTAAAGCAGGAAAACAAGCTGGCTTTGAGGGAGAAGGAAGGAAGACAGAATTAAACAGCAGGCTTTGATTTGAAGACTGTCCTATTCCAGGTTCCCTCAAGTCAAAAAATGAAAGAGGACAGCAGGAAGATACAGAAGGAGAGAGAGAGAGGTTATGTAACCAAGCCATAGCGCTCCTCTGATGATGAGATCTCTCTCTATCACTGATGTGCCTTTGAACCGGGGGAATCAGCTGACAACTACTCTGCTGCTGGCGCACACACACACACACACACACACACACACACACACACACACACACACACACACACACAGGTAGCAGACGTATGCCTGAATAATTGACAGATCTGCATGTATAAGTTGTTTATAGATCAAAATGAATGTTAGAGGATGTATAGTGCTGTTTCTTCAGTGTGTGTGTTCCTTCCATCCTCAGGGCTCCATGTCTCCCTGTTTGGTGAGTCTCTCCTCCTACCTCTCGTCTGTTGTTCAGAGACAGAGTTTAGACCCCATCCTGTGATCCTGTTAACGTTCACCAGCGCGTGGGCACACACACACACTACACCCCTGCTCCACATGCCTCCTAATCAATACACAATATACAGCACCAGCTCATCTCTCCTACACATCTCTCAGGGAGGCCTGCTTCGCTGCTACCCAGCTGCCAGCTAGTGAAACATGGGCAGATTCTCACTAACGTTCCCCTGATTATAGCTCCTAGCCCCGGCGTGGGCCCTGGGGATCCCCTCTTAGATCCCCTTCTCCAGCTGGTTGAGGCTCTACATTGGAACCATAAATTCTGTCTCTCCCAGGGCCAGTGATCACTGGATAATCTGTCCAACTAGATCAATATTAATCTCCTTCACATACATTACATCACATCTCGTAGCATGGAACGTCCTGACTGGAGGAATGGGATTGGAGGTACCCAGATTAACATCTCGTAGCATGGAACGTCCTGACTAGAGGAATGGGATTGGAGGTACCCAGATTAACATCTCGTAGCATGGAACGTCCTGACTGGAGGAATGGGATTGGAGGTACCCAGATTAACATCTCGTAGCATGGAACGTCCTGACTGGAGGAATGGGATTGGAGGTACCCAGATTAACATCTCGTAGCATGGAACGTCCTGACTGGAGGAATGGGATTGGAGGTACCCAGATTAACATCTCGTAGCATGGAACGTCCTGACTGGAGGAACGGGATTGGAGGTACCCTGATGAACTAGATCAGGGATGGGCAGTTTTGAAAGGGGTGGGGCCACAAAAAATGTGAAGTCATCATGAGGGGCCGCAGTTGCTCGCGGGTCTGCATACCAACATCCATACTGCCCCCTCACACATATTGTGAGCAGAACATTTTAGTGGCCTCCCTTTTGACAGCGGAGATTTGTTTGTTTGTTTGTTTCAAAGAAAAGTGCAGTTCTACATATTTTGCCATGACGCAGAGAGAAGATTTAGCAATTGTATAAGAATTTGTTATTTATTTTATTTCACCTTTATTTAACCAGGTAGGCCAGGTGAGAACAAGTTCTCATTTACAACTGTGACCTGGACAAGAGAAAGCAAAGCAGTGTGGAAAAAACAACACAGAGTTACACATTGGAATAAACAAGCATACAAAAATCTAAATTTCATGTAATTCTGCTCATTTTGACAGAGCTCCATTCTCCTCAGCCTGACTGTGTCTGATATGAGCTCCATTCTCCTCAGCCTGACTGTCTCTGTGTCTGACATGAGCTCCATTCTCCTCAGCCTGACTGTCTCTGTGTCTGATATGAGCTCCATTCTCCTCAGCCTGACTGTCTTTGTGTCTGATATGAGCTCCATTCTCCTCAGCCTGACTGTCTCTGTCTGATATGAGCTCCATTCTCCTCAGCCTGACTGTCTCAGTGTCTGATATGAGCTCCATTCCCATCAGCCTGACTGTCTCTGTGTCTGATATGAGCTCCATTCCCATCAGCCTGACTGTTTCTGTGTCTGATATGACCTCCATTCCCATCAGCCTGACTGTTTCTGTGTTTGATATGAGCTCCATTCCCATCAGCCTGACTGTTTCTGTGTCTGATATGAACTCCATTCTCCTCAGCCTGACTGTCTCTGTGTCTGATATGAGCTCCATTCCCATCAGCCTGACTGTCTCTGTGTCTGATATGAGCTCCATTCCCATCTGCCTGACTGTCTCTGTGTCTGATATGTTCTCCATTCCCATCTGCCTGACTGTCTCTGTGTCTGATATGAGCTCCATTCCCATCAGCCTGACTGTCTCTGTGTCTGATATGTTCTCCATTCCCATCAGCCTGACTGTTTCTGTGTCTGATATGTTCTCCATTCCCATCAGCCTGACTGTCTCTGTGTCTGATATGACCTCCATTCCCATCAGCCTGACTGTTTCTGTGTCTGATATGTTCTCCATTCCCATCAGCCTGACTGTCTCTGTGTCTGATATGACCTCCATTCCCCTCCACCTTACAATGCTGCTATACCCCTGTCTACTACTCAACACATAAATCTCACCCAGATGAGGGAGAGATAGAGATAATGAGAGAGAGAGAAGACAGAGTGGGAGACAGATGAGAGAGAGAGTGGGAGACAGATGAGAGAGAGACAGATGAGAGAGAGAGAGACACATGAGAGAGAGAGAGAGAGAGAGAGAGAGAGAGAGAGAGAGAGAGAGAGACGAGAGAGAGAGAGAGAGAGAGAGAGAGTGTGAGAGGGGCTTCAGGGTTGGAGAGATAGAGGATTCTGCTTCAGACTCCCGCGCTATCAATGCCGGAGATCACTCAAAAGCACATTGCTGAATGGAGAAAAATGAGAGAGAGATTTTTCAGGATGCAACAACATCCTATTCCTCACCTCATGGTCATAGGCTGTATCTCTTCTGCAACACTATATTACTGCATAGCGTCTTCTTTCCACATCAGTCTCCTTACTCTTCCTCTCTTAGTCAAACCATCTGAATGACACTCTCTCTCCTTCCGCCCTGCTGCCTGTTTGTGCGTCAGTGTCTTGTGTTTTGACAGGAGCCAGAGGAAAATGAGCTGCTCTCAGTTTTTAATTTGACATCTGAGTGAGACTGACTAACAAAGTCAATAGCTTGCCTCTAAACTAACCTAGCAATCACATTTTCTTTGCTGACATTGACTGACAATCAGTGACTGACATAAGAGAAAAAGTGATCTGAGGGCTTCAAAAGGGAGGCTGCCAGATGCCCATCCCTGAACTAGACCAAGATGGTTTCCTGGGATTCATCTTCCTAAGACATTCTCTTTGTTTCCTCTTTCTTGTCATCTTCCAAATTGTTCAACTATCTTCCTGTCTCCTTCATTCTCCTGCTTATATTTTGGATGGCCTCAGAATACTGGAGCCCTACTGTCTGTGTATATACAGTATGTGTGTGTGGGGGGGGGGGGGGGGGGGGGGGGTGATTGTGAGAAAAACTGTGGCTGTGTGAGTAAGTGTTTATCAGACAGACATGATTGACTAAGCTGGGCTCAGATAGGATGATTCACTCCACAAATGAGACCTTATCTTGAACCTGCTGTCTCTGTGTCTGATATGAGCTCCATTCTCCTCAGCCTGACTGTCTCTGTGTCTGATATGAGCTCCATTCTCCTCAGCCTGACTGTCTCTGTGTCTGATATGAGCTCCATTCTCCTCAGCCTGACTGTCTCTGTGTCTGATATGAGCTCCATTCTCCTCAGCCTGACTGTCTCTGTGTCTGATATGAGCTCCATTCTCCTCAGCCTGACTGTCTTTGTGTCTGATATGAGCTCCATTCTCCTCAGCCTGACTGTCTCTGTGTCTGATATGAACTCCATTCTCCTCAGCCTGACTGTCTCTGTGTCTGATATGAGCTCCATTCTCCTCAGCCTGACTGTCTCTGTGTCTGATATGAGCTCCATTCTCCTCAGCCTGACTGTCTCTGTGTCTGATATGAGCTCCATTCTCCTCAGCCTGACTGTCTTTGTGTCTGATATGAGCTCCATTCTCCTCAGCCTGACTGTCTCTGTGTCTGATATGAGCTCCATTCTCCTCAGCCTGACTGTGTCTGATATGAGCTCCATTCTCCTCAGCCTGACTGTCTCTGTGTCTGACATGAGCTCCATTCTCCTCAGCCTGACTGTCTCTGTGTCTGATATGAGCTCCATTCTCCTCAGCCTGACTGTCTTTGTGTCTGATATGAGCTCCATTCTCCTCAGCCTGACTGTCTCTGTCTGATATGAGCTCCATTCTCCTCAGCCTGACTGTCTCAGTGTCTGATATGAGCTCCATTCCCATCAGCCTGACTGTCTCTGTGTCTGATATGAGCTCCATTCCCATCAGCCTGACTGTTTCTGTGTCTGATATGACCTCCATTCCCATCAGCCTGACTGTTTCTGTGTTTGATATGAGCTCCATTCCCATCAGCCTGACTGTTTCTGTGTCTGATATGAACTCCATTCTCCTCAGCCTGACTGTCTCTGTGTCTGATATGAGCTCCATTCCCATCAGCCTGACTGTCTCTGTGTCTGATATGAGCTCCATTCCCATCTGCCTGACTGTCTCTGTGTCTGATATGTTCTCCATTCCCATCTGCCTGACTGTCTCTGTGTCTGATATGAGCTCCATTCCCATCAGCCTGACTGTCTCTGTGTCTGATATGTTCTCCATTCCCATCAGCCTGACTGTTTCTGTGTCTGATATGTTCTCCATTCCCATCAGCCTGACTGTCTCTGTGTCTGATATGACCTCCATTCCCATCAGCCTGACTGTTTCTGTGTCTGATATGTTCTCCATTCCCATCAGCCTGACTGTCTCTGTGTCTGATATGACCTCCATTCCCCTCCACCTTACAATGCTGCTATACCCCTGTCTACTACTCAACACATAAATCTCACCCAGATGAGGGAGAGATAGAGATAATGAGAGAGAGAGAAGACAGAGTGGGAGACAGATGAGAGAGAGAGTGGGAGACAGATGAGAGAGAGACAGATGAGAGAGAGAGAGACACATGAGAGAGAGAGAGAGAGAGAGAGAGAGAGAGAGAGAGAGAGAGAGAGACGAGAGAGAGAGAGAGAGAGAGAGAGAGTGTGAGAGGGGCTTCAGGGTTGGAGAGATAGAGGATTCTGCTTCAGACTCCCGCGCTATCAATGCCGGAGATCACTCAAAAGCACATTGCTGAATGGAGAAAAATGAGAGAGAGATTTTTCAGGATGCAACAACATCCTATTCCTCACCTCATGGTCATAGGCTGTATCTCTTCTGCAACACTATATTACTGCATAGCGTCTTCTTTCCACATCAGTCTCCTTACTCTTCCTCTCTTAGTCAAACCATCTGAATGACACTCTCTCTCCTTCCGCCCTGCTGCCTGTTTGTGCGTCAGTGTGTGTATGTGTGTGTTTGTGTCTGTGTGTGTAGTGTCCATTCTGTGGTGGTGCATAGCTCCCTACTCCCAGTGGGGGATAAAGAGGTCTCTGTTAACCATCCTACCCACTCCCCCAGTCCCTCTACAGGGGCTAAAAGTAGCACCATCTCCACACAGGTCAGGTAACAGAACACGGTTATAAAGACACTGTACACATCTACAAGTGTCAGACAAGGACCCCAAATAAACCACTGTCCTCAGTGACTGATGGCTATTCATATATAATGGTATACGGCAACATCCATCCTTTCAGCCCTCGGATCAAAACACTGAAGATATTGCAAACCGCCATCAGACGATGAATAGATACTAATGATTTGGACCCAAAAAGGAATTCAAAGGTTTTACGGGAGAGAGAGTTGAGAGACTTTGAAAAGGGGAGAGAGAGCGAGAGAAGAGAGACACTTACCGTCCTCTTTGCATTCTTCTGGTGGCTTCGCCTTCTTCGCCAGCCGCGGGTCCAGCCACGACGTCGTCTTGGTGTTGTGGCTTGACGAGAGAGAAAAGGAGAGACAGTGACAGGAATAGAGAGAGAGCCAGGGAGGGAGGAGATTCTCAATTCAGCATCATTTAAGAGAAAAAGAGATGTTCCCCTGTGTGCCCACCCTCTAAACTGTCTGGCGAGAAGAAAAACCCCTTTAGGTTAACAAAATGGCAATCGATACTTTTAATTTGCACACTGTTTCTCATTAGTGCCGGGAAGGATGGAGGGATGGAAGGATGGAGGGATGGAGGGATGGAAGGATGGAGGGATGGAGGGATGGAGGGATGGAAGGATGGAGGGATGGAGGGATGGAGGGATGGAAGGATGGAGGGATGGAGGGATGGAGGGATGGAGGGATGGGGGGATGGAGGGATGGAGGGATGGAGGGATGGAGGGATGGAAGGATGGAGGGATGGGGGGATGGAGGGATGGAGGGATGGAGGGATGGAAGGATGGAGGGATGGAGGGAGAAGGGGAGAGGTGTGAGTGATAGAGCTGAACAGCTGTGGGCTTGGCAGGATCAACACTGGACTGTGATCAGATGAGAGGCGGTGCCAAGGAAACTTCAATGGATCTCTTTATCGCATCTGAGGACATAATGCCCTCCCTTGAAGAGATGACAGGACAAGTGGGGGAAGGGAGGGAGGGAAACGTGGCTGCAGGAAAGCGGGACAAGCTGCCGAAAAAATGATCCCGAATCCACCTTTGGGAGGGGACACTGAGCACTACTTGAAAATCTCGGGTGATGAAATGCCCCTTCCTCTCTCTCTCGTAGCACTATCTCTTCACGCACCTCTCCCTTTCCTTCTCTCTCTCTCTCCCTCATTTTCCCTTTTGATTCTGCCTTTCAATCTCTTCCCACCCCTCTCTTTTTCCCACTTTCCCTTCCTCCTTCTCCCTCTCTTTCTATCTCTCCCTGTCTTCCCCTGTATCTCTCTCTCTCTCTCTCTCTCTCTGAGGATTCTGGATAAACAAATTGATGGAATCTGGAGACAAATCAAAGGGAGCCATCCCGTTGGCATCTGGTACCGCCTTGGCACCGCATCATTTACTTTTCCCAAAACGTACAGCTACAAATTCGGCGGCTAAACGCGTTAGCACACAACGTTCCAGATTGATTCATCTAGATGTAGGAACACTCAGGGCCTGGGTGGACGAGACATAGAGACCTAGTCTAGTCTGTAGTGGGTGGAATTAACAGTCTGCCTCTGTGGAGGAGAGGATACACAAGAAGTATGTGACAGGCTGACTGGCTGGCAGACCGGCTGACCGACTGGCTAACTGACCGGCTGACTGACTGGCAGACAACTACATTAAAACTAACCCTGCTGGATGTTTTCTCTGCTACTCTATTATACGACACAATGAAAGGCAGTCCTCTGGGAATCGGATGATGTTTCTGTCACATAAATTAAAATGATTGTTAATTTCCTAAAGGATTCTGTAATAACCTGCCTATTGACTGATGGACACACACAGACAGGCACATACACACTCACACAGTCAGAAGACGTTTAAATATGAATCAAATGTAAGAGAAAGACAACTTACCTCTACAATTATATTGTAGCAGTAAAAATCTAACAGGTCCAATGAAGATCTGTTGTAAAATAGCTCCAATACAGCTGGCCACACGGAACAATAGAATTCATTACCGTGGGAGTGAGTGTTCTTGTGTGTGTGTGTGCGTGTGTGTGTGTGTGTGTGTGTGTGTGTGTGCATGTGAAAGCTGCTTAAAATACTTGGGCAACTTTTACCTTCTATTCTCCCTGGCGAAACATTGCATGGACAAGAACGTCTAAATCTCATGACAACAACAGTCAACTATTTGGCTGCTGTTGGCTGTCTGTTTGTGTGTGTGCTTGCGTGTGCGTGTGTGTGCATTGGGATAATTTGACGCCGTTCTCTCCAGCGCAGACACTTACTCGATAAAGTACACCTCTCCCTTCTCTGTGTAGGCCATCTCCCAGTTCTCTGGCAGGGGGCCAAGCTCACTCTCATTCTCATCTGGCTTGGGGGGCGACTTGGCTAGCTCGCCCCCCTCCTCCTGGGGGACCTCATTGTTAGGGGTGGTGGGGGTCTCGGTGGGGGGACAGGTCTGGGTGGGGACGTCCCCCGAGGAGACATCTGTACTCTTGTCTTCATGTTCACTGGACTCTGAGAAGGAGAAGTGAATGACAGGTGAGTCAGAGCTGACATTACTACTAGAGGAACAGGGGAGGGAAGAGAGGAGGAGGGAAGAGGAGAGGGCAGAGAGGAGGAGGGATGGGGAAAGTTGAGAGGGGAGGAGGGAAGGGGAGAGTTGAGAGGGGAGGAGGGAAAGGTAGAAGTGAGAGAGGAGGAGGGAAAGGTAGAGGGGAGAGGGGAGGGGGGAACAGGAGAGGGGAGAGATGAGGAGTGAAGGGGAGAGGGGAGGGGAGAGGGAGAGTGAAGGGGAGAGGGAGAGGGGAGGAGAGAAGGGGTGAGGGGAGAGTGGAGGAGGGAAGGGTAGAGGGGAGAGGGAGAGCGGAGGAGGGAAGGTGAGAAGGGAGAGGGAGAGCGGAGGAGGGAAGGTGAGAAGGGAGAGAGGAGGAGGGAAGGGGAGAGTTGAGAGGGGAGGAGGGAAAGGGGAGGGGAGAGGAGGGAAGGGTAGAGGGGAGGGAGGAGGAGGGAAAGGTAGAAGGGAGAGAGGAGGAGGGAGAGGGGGCAGCGTGATTGAGTGCCAAGGAAAAAGAGATGGAACGAGATAAAAAGAAAGATAGAGAGGATTTCAAATAGGGAGAGGGTGGCAATTACACACGGACAGAAATAGAGAGATAGACAGACAGATAAAGAGAGTGAGCAAGAGAGAGTAAGGATACCGAGCAGAGAGAGATGGAGAGTGATTGAAAGAGAGAGGGAAATAGACAGAGAGAGCAGAGTGAGAGAGGTGGCAGGCAGAGGGGATTGAGAGAAAGTGGAGCTGATGATGTGTCCTAGTTTGAGTTGTGGCGCTTGGTTGGGCCGTCCCAGAGGACAGCCACAGCAGCAGGCAGAGGTAGGGAGGGAGAGCTCATCTATGGAGCTATCTGCTCAACTCATACTGCCTGCTCTATCGATCTCTCTCTCTCTCTCTCTTTCACTCTCTCCCTTTCCCCCAACCTGTATATGCACTGTCCATACACTCAGTAACAGAAAACTACAGTGCAGCTCTAGGCTGAATACTCGACATCGAATCTTTCTCAGCTTTGTTCACATAGCCCAATGAATAGCAGAGCTACTGTGAGAAAGTACAGCAACATGAAACTACTCCAGTCCTGTAGCTCAAGTGCAGTTATATGAGTTACCTGACCAGATCAATAGACTACTCCAGTCCTATAGGTCAACGGCATTTACAGTGCCTTGCAAAAGTATTGACGTTTTCGTATTTTGGTGTATTACAATCTGTAATTTAAATTGATTTTTATTTGGATTTCATGTAATGGACATACACAAAATAGTCCAAATTGTTTCAAAAAATGCAAAAATAAAAAAAACTGAAAAGTTGTATTCCCCCCCTTTCCTATGAAGCCCCTAATTAAGACCTGGTTCAACCAATTACCTTCAGAAGTCACATAATTAGTTAAATAAAGTCCACCTGTGTGCATTCTAAGTGTCACATGATCTGTCACATGATCTCAGTATATATACACACCTATTCTGAAAGGCCCCAGAGTCTGGGGGTACCACCAAGCAAGCAGCACCATAAAGACCAAGGAGCTCTCCAAACAAGTCAGGGACAAAGTTGTGGAGAAGTACAGATCAGGGTTAGGTTATAAAAAAGATCAGAAACTTTGAACATCCCACGAGCGCCATTAAATCTATTATTAAAAAATGTAAAGAACATCGCACTACAACAAATCTGCCAAGAGAGGGCCGCCCACCAAAGCTCATGGACCAGGCAAGGAGGGCATTAATCAGAGAGGCAAACAAAGAGACCAAAGATAACCCTGAAGGAGCTGCAAAGTATCTGTCCATAGGACCACTTTAAGCCGTACACTCCACAGAGCTGGGCTTTACGGAATAGTGGCCAGAAAAAAAGCCATTGTTTAAAGAAAAAAATAAGCGAACACATTTGGTGATCGCCAAAAGGCATGTGGGAGACTCCCCAAACATATGGAAGAAGATACTCTGGTCAGATTAGACAAACTTTGCTTTTTGGCCATCAAGAAAAACGCTATGCCTGGCGCAAACCCAACATCGCTCATCACCGCGAGAACACCATGTTTTTCATCGGCAGGGAAACTGGTCGGAATTGAAGGAATGATGGATGGCGCTAAATACAGGGACATTCTTGAGGGAAATCTGTTTCAGTCTTCCAGAGATTTGAGATTGGGACGGAGGTTCACCTTCCAGCAGGACAATGGCCCTAAGCATACTGCTAAAGCAACACTCAAGTGGATTAAGGGGAAACATTTAAATGTCTTGGAATGGCCTAGTCAAAGCTCAGACCTCAATCCAATTGAGAATATGTGGTATGACTTAAAGATTGCTCTACACCAGCAGAACCCATCCAACTTAAAGGAGCTGGAGCAGTTTTGCCTTTAAGAATGGGCAAAAATCCCAGTGGCTAGATGTGCCAAGCTTATAGAGACATACCCCAAAAGACTTGCAGCTGTAATTGCTGCATAAGGTGGCTCTACAAAGTATTGACTTTCTGGGGGGTGAATAGTTATGCACGCTCAAGTTCTGTGTTTTTCTGTCTTATTTCTTTCACAAAAAATATTTAGCATCTTCAAAGTGGTAGGCATGTTGTGTGAATCAAATGATACAAGCCCCGCCAAAAATCTATTTTAACTGCAGGTTGTGTAATGCAACAAAATAGGAACAATGCCAAGGGGGTTGAATACTTTCGCAAGCCACTGTATATGGGTTACCTGACCAGAACATACAGTATAATGAATCAATGATCAATAATAATGGATTGCATGTATAATGTAAAGCCATTTTCGAAAGGTCTCAAAAAGTTTTACTAAATAACTACCGCAACAGTGTCATTTATTTTTACATTAAGAAATGTCAAGTCAAAATGAATGATACTATTTTGTTTCATGGCTTTACATAGGGTTTCTCCGTTTTTATATTAAGTTAGACAGCCAGCATCTTTGCTCCTAGTTGAGAGTAATGACTGTGATGTGGCTTGCATTGATCCAGTAAATCTGCTTAGTGGAACCCCACGCTTGATTTGATCACAGCCTCCAGGCGATGTTTCTCTGTGTCGGTGCGGGGGGGTGGAATCTAGCCTCTGGCTATGTGACGTAGACTAAGTGTACTGTGATCTGATCTAATGACTGGGAGATGGGATGAGATGGGATACAGTGTAAAGCTGTTGTCTCTGAACACTATCAGTTCTGCTACATAGGATGCTTGCGGGATGTAATCATGCTATTTACAGGCACTAGAACTCTCCAGTTTTTCATTTAGACTATCTATGATGATGATGCTGATGATCTGAGCTCCCTGGGAAGAGCTCCCTGTAGGCAGTTATTGTATGGGCCTGACTGAGAGCCGGTTGCTATGATGTAACCTAGACGATAGACTGCTGCTATGTTGTCTGATCAGATCCCAGGGATCGGTGCTATCTCATTTCGGCTGTGAACTTGTTGTCATGACGAGGATCTATTGTTGCACATCAACACTATGTCTGCGTTGGAACCTAACCTGGGGTGATGCCATTGCCGTTGCCATTGACAACGGGCCTCTCCTCTTCCTCATCCTCGGGTGGCTCGATGCCGGCCTTCTCCATGTTGCTGACCGACTTGTTCCGTTTCCTCTTCCCCTTGGAGCTGGGTCGGGCGCCCGGCAGGAGCTGATCTGTTACATTTAGCAGCAGAGGGCTGGGCTCGCACGGGGGCTTGGGGGTACCGTAATAGTTCTCTAGAGAAGGAAGGAAGGAAAACTTCACATTAATGATCATTTTATATACTTAGTCAGTCATACACACATCATGTTATACTTAGGTGCTGGTGGGTGAGGTTAAAGAATCAAAATGGCCAATGTGACAGACTGACGTTTGAACTTAGGTCTCTCCATGAGACAGTGTTAGCCCCATGAGACTGTGTTAGTCCCCCATGAGACAGTGTTAACCCCCCATGAGACAGTGTTAAACCCCATGAGACGGTTTTAGTCCCCCATGAGACAGTGTTAACCCCCCATGAGACAGTGTTAAACCCCATGAGACAGTGTTAGCTCCCATGAGAATGTGCTCTCCACTGGGATTCTCTGCCTCTAACACTCGCTCTTCCATGCCGCCCCTAGAAGGGGTGTATCACTTGAGTGGGTTGAGTCACTGACGTGATCTTCCTGTCTGGGTTGGCGCCACCCCCCCGGCGGAGATCTTTGTGGGCTATACTCGTTGTGTGGGGGCTATGCTTTGGCAAAGTGGGTGGGGTTATATCCTGCCTGTTTGGCCCTGTCCGGGGGTATCATCGGATGGGGCCACAGTGTCTCCTGACCCCTCCTGTCTCAGCCTACAGTATTTATGCTGCAGTAGTTAATGTATTGGGGGGCTAGGGTCAGTCTGTTACATCTAGAGCACATATGTCAGAGTCAAGGCCCGCGGGCCACATCCGGCCCGCAAGAAGGTTTTTTACGGCCCCTGGGATGATCTTGATTTATTATTAGAACCGGCCCGCAGCAAGCCGGCAGCCCGCAGATCTTTTACACGCACCAATACTACATTTCCCACAATGCAAAGGTGACGCACCGAGCAGTAGGCTGCTTCATTTCAATATTTATTGGCACAGCAGTCGTCAGCATCACAGTAAAATTAACTTTCAGATACCCATCAAAAATGGCAAAACGGAAGGTGGATACTGAGAACCGGGGGTTTCAAACAAGGTGGGAGTCGGAGTATATGTTCACGAAGGTAGCTGGAAAACCTGTGTGTCTTCTGTGTGGAGAAAGTGTGGCGGTACTGAAAGAGTATAATCTGAGACGACATTATGAAACGAAACACGCGGACAAAAACAAGAATATGGACATGGAACAAAGGCTACAAAAGGCCAGTTTTATTTTGGCAGAAGAGATCGCTAAATCAGCCCGGCCATTTACGGAGGGGGATTTCATCAAAAACTGCATGATTAAAGTTTGTGACGAAGTTTGCCCAGAAAAAAGGCAACTCTTTTTAAATGTGAGTCTGAGCAGAAACACCATTGCCGAGAGAGTAGACCAGTTGTCCATCAATCTAAAAGAGCAGCTTGTGAAAAAGGGAAAAGATTTTATTGCATATTCCTTGGCTGTGGATGAGAGCACCGACATTTCTGACATTGCCCAGTTGTCAATTTTCATCCGCGGAGTGGACTCCAACCTAAGCGTGACAGAGGAGTTTTTGGCTTTACGTCCTATGCATGGCACAACTACGGGGCATGATTTGTATGAAGAGGTGTCAAGATGTGTAAATGAGATGGAGCTGCCTTGGGAAAAACTCGTGGGTTTGACAACCGACGGAGCACCTGCGATGTGTGGACACAGGAGCGGACTGGTGGCGAAGATACGGGAAAAGATGCAAGAGGAAAACGCGACAGGTGAGCTGACAGCTTATCATTGTATCATACACCAGGAAGCGTTGTGCGGTAAAGCCTTGAAAATGGAGCATGTAATGAGCATCATCACGCGCACAGTTAACTTTATCAGAGCCAAAGGTTTGAATCACCGCCAGTTCAAGGCATTTCTGACGGAGTTAGAAACGGAGCATGGTGATTTGCCTTATCACACAGAGGTGCGATGGCTAAGCCAGGGAAAGGTGCTTCAAAGATGTTTCGAGCTTCGTGAGGAGATTTGTCTGTTCTTGGACAGCAAAGGGAAAGACACAACACAACTCCGAGACGAAATGTTTCTGTGTGAAATGGCTTTTCTGTGTGACATTACGAGTCATCTGAATGCAATAAACTTGCAGCTGCAGGGTCGGGATCGTGTCATCTCTGATATGTACAGTACAGTGAAGGCATTTAAAACCAAACTGACTCTGTGGGAGACGCAGATGCGGAAAGAAAATTTGAGCCACTTTCCCAGCTGCCAGACCATGAAAGAGAAGCTCTCTACCAGTGCGTTCCCGAGCACACAGTTGGCTGATAAAATAGGTATGCTTGCCGCTGACTTTCGACGCCGATTTGCTGACTTTGAAGCACAAAAAAGCAGGTTGGAACTGCTCGGTAACCCATTTGCTGTTGACGTGGAAAGCTCACCACCAAACCTCCAAATGGAGTTGATTGACCTCCAATGCAATGATGCACTGAGGGCAAAATATGCGGCAGTGGGTGCTGCGGAGTTCGCCCGTTTCCTCCCCGGCACAATGCCCCAGCTGCGCATCCAGGCTGCTCAAACGTTGTCTATGTTTGGCAGCACATACCTGTGTGAACAACTGTTTTCTTTGATGAACCTGAACAAAACATCACACAGAAGTCGACTTACTGCTGAACACCTCCACTCAATTCTGAGGATTTCTTCAGCTCAGAGCCTTACCCCGAACATTGATGAACTTGTGGAAAAGATGGGACACCACCAAGTATCACCCTCAACCTCAAACAAGTGAACATTACTGTGCAATCACATATTTAGAGTTTTTACTCAGTTCAAGTTTAAAAGTTAAAATTTAATATTTGTTTTCACTGCATGTTACTTCTCCTTAAACAAAGTGTTGTTTTTGATTAATAGATTTTTGCACTTTATTTTTTTGTATTTCAATCCAATTATATTTTAAAAATATTTCAGTTGAGTGGATGATAGAAAATTGCTATTATTGTTTTTTCTTTGAAGTAAATTTAGCCCACTTTTGCTAAAATAGAAAATATAGTCTACTGATGGTGCCTTGAATACCGGTTTCTTTCATTTAATGTTCATGTTATGGGGATATTTATATAAAGGAAATTTGTCTTTTGTGTCTGTTGAAAATTAAAGATTACTGACAGAGCCATAAGAAAATATTGCTTTATTTATCTGATCATATTGTAATATATTTGTTAGGTTTTCAGTAGGTTCAATTAGGTTCACTAGACTATATGCGTCATTTAAAATTTTTTCAATGAACATTCGAACAGTCCGGCCCTCGTCTTGTAGCTGATTTTTTTATTTGGCCCTCCGTCCATTTGACTTTGACACCCCTGATCTAGAGTATTTCTCCTGTCCTATCCGGTGTCCTGTGTGAATTTAAGTATGCTCTCTCTCTCTCTCTCGCTCTCTCCCTCTCTCTCTCTCTCTCTCTCCCACTCTGTCTTCCTCCTGAGGTGCTGCACCCTCGACAACTACTGTGATTATTATTATTTGACCATGCTGGTCATTTATGAACATTTGAACATCTTGGCCATGTTCTGTTATAATCTCCACCCGGCACAGCCAGAAGAGAACTGAACACCCCTCATAGCCTGGTTCCTCTCTAGGTTTCTTCCTAGGTTTTGGCCTTTCTAGGGAGTTTTTCCTAGTCACTGTGCTTCTACACCTGCATTGCTTGCTGTTTGGGGTTTGGGTTTCTGTACAGCACTTAGAGATATCAGCTGATGCAAGAAGGGCTATATAAATACATTTGATTTGATTTGTTAGCCCCCCATGAGAAAGTGTTAGCCCCCATGACAAAGTGTTAGCCCCCCATGACAAAGTGTTAGCCCCCCATGAGAATGTGTTAGCCCCAAGAGACTGTGTTAGTGCCCCAAGAGACTGTGTTAGTGCCCCAAGAGACTGTGTTAGTGCCCCATGAGACTGTGTTAGTGCCCCATGAGACTGTGTTAGTCCCCCATGAGACTGTGTTAGCCCCCATGAGACTGTGTTCGTCCCCCATGAGGCTGTGTTAGCCCCATGAGACTGTGTTAGCCCCATGAGACTGTGTTAGCCCCATGAGACTGTGTTAGCCCCCCACATGAGACTGTGTTAGCCCCATGAGACAGTATTAACCCCCGATTAGACAGTGTTAGTCCCCCATGAGACTGTGTTAGTCCCCCATGAGACTGTGTTAGCCCCCATGAGACTGTGTTAGCCCCATGAGACTGTGTTAGCCCCCCATGAGAATGTGTTAGCCCCCCATGAGACTGTGTTAGTTCCCCAAGAGACTGTGTTAGCCCCCCATGAGAATGTGTTAGCACCCCATGAGAACGTGTTAGCCCCCCATGAGAATGTGTTAGCCCCCCCATGAGACTGTGTTAGCCCCCATTAGACTGTGTTAGTCCCCTATGAGACTGTGTTAGCCCCATGAGACCGTTAGCCCCCCACGAGACCGTGTTAGCCCCACGAGACTGTGTTAGCCCCACGAGACTGTGTTAGCCCCATGTGACTGTGTTAGCCCCATGTGACTGTGTTAGCCCCATGTGACTGTGTTAGCCCCATGTGACTGTGTTAGCCCCATGTGACTGTGTTAGCCCCATGAGACTGTGTTAGCCCCCCATGAGACTGTGTTAGCCCCCCATGAGACTGTGTTAGCCCCCCATTAGACTGTGTTAGCCCCCCATGAGACTGTGTTAGCCCCATGTGACTGTGTTAGCCCCATGTGACTGTGTTAGCCCCATGAGACTGTGTTAGCCCCCCATGAGACTGTGTTAGCCCCCCATGAGACTGTGTTAGCCCCCCATTAGACTGTGTTAGCCCCCCATGAGACTGTGTTAGCCCCATGTGACTGTGTTAGCCCCATGGGACTGTGTTAGCCCCCCATGAGACTGTGTTAGCCCCCCATGAGACTGTGTTAGCCCTCCATGGGACTGTGTTAGCCCCCCATGAGACTGTGTTAGCCCCCCATGAGACTGTGTTAGCCCCCCATGAGACTGTGTTAGCCCCCCATGAGACTGTGTTAGCCCCCCATGAGACTGTGCTAGGCTCCCATGAGACTGTGCTAGCCCCCCATGAGACTGTGTTAGCCCCCCATGAGACTGTGTTAGCCCCATGTGACTGTGTTAGCCCCATGAGACTGTGTTAGCCCCATGAGACTGTGTTAGCCACATGAGACTGTGTTAGCCCCATGAGACTGTGTTAGCCCCATGAGACTGTGTTAGCCTCATGGGACTGTGTTAGCCCCATGGGACTGTGTTAACCTCATGAGACTGTGGTAGTCCGCTGATCTAAAGCCTAGACTATTACTCCTATAGTGCATCCACTTTAATAGCTACAATGCTCAGATTGAAAATTATCTGAGGATGTTTCACCTCAAATTGAAATCTCAACATTATTAAACATGTAATATGAGTAATTTAGAGCATTTTTGCCATCTTTTCATAATAGTTATCTGTACCAAAGGACAGAGACACATTCAGGAGTTGAACCTCAAGTCACATGGGTGAGCAGTGAGCACTGCCACTGTACAAACCTGCTTAATATGCAACACGCCTGAGTTTTGGACACATTTTGTTTGCCTTTGATGATACGTTTATAAAAAGATTTGCTTGGATGTTTTTCTCCCCTTGTTTCAAGTTAATATTCAAGCGCCAAAGTAGGGATCACAGTAGACAACACAGGCACAAACGGAACATTAAATGAAACTGTCTATTTAAAGGGAAATATATTCTAAAATGAAATACCGAAAGAGAGTGAGAAGGTCATGCGGGAAGATGATGTCATTATTACATAACCCAATGGGACCAGGAGCAGGAAGTGGAAGGTCAGGTGACGTCCTGGGAGTTAAAGTTCAAATAGTTCTTAAAAGTTCACTTGTAAGTTTCAAGGCACGTCAAAGGGGAGGCACTCAAACACAGTCACACACTCCACAACACATATACCTACAAACACACCCACCCACATGACTTCATATTGGTAACTAAAGCCTGACACTGTCTGGCCCACACCCCAGGCATTTTCACTAACATCACTGTTAGCCCTTTTGTGTCTGCTGGCACATCAGTGTTATCCACCAATCAATCAATCACTAAACCATGCACAGATTCCTAGTGATTGAGTGTGTGCGTGTGTTGTAAATAAATAAATAAAGAAGAAGCCTGTCTCTCTCTGGGCTCTGGCCTCTGTGCTCTGTGTGGTCTCCCCGTCTGTCTCCCCATGGCGGAGTCTCCAGGTCCCAGCATGCAGAGTGTTTCTGGGTTCGTTCTGAACGTGCTCCCCTGGGCTCCTCCTCGCTGATGCTTTCACACATCTCCCACTCTGATCCTCCAGCCCCTGAGCCTGCTAGCAGAAGACTGTCTGCTAAGATCTCCTCCACACACACAGGCATGCACACATGCAAACATCCCTTGCTACAGCTTTAGCCCAGAGATACCTGGCAAAGTCCTGAGACAGCGGATGTCCTTGTTAAGCTGATGTGAGATCTGATGAAGTGTTTGAGCTCTACTCTCTGTAAACAAGGTGTGAAATGGACTGGGGGAGATATGATGTTGCCACGGCAAAGGAACCTAGTTTCCTCGAGAGCAGGCTTCAAGGCACTGCCTCTCCAATGGAGATTAGGTTCTGTAGCTAGAGAGGGTTTCTATGAGAGTGAGATTATCCTGCACCTTTCAGTGGTGCTTCAGTACTTCTGGAGGAGAACCCAGACACCCAAAGATATTTTGAAAATCCAATGAGATTATTATAATCCTGTGGATTAAGTATTAAAATGACGAACCCCAATGCTGCAGACAGTTGTAGGACCATGGAGAAAATAGTAGCTGGAAAGTCCTATGTCGGTTTGTATCCCAGATATTTGCTGTGGTTACAAAAAGGCCCTGTGCATTTTTGTTCGCATTTCTGAGGACACCGTGAGTGACTCAAATTAAAATGAGAGAACATTGCTGTAAAAAAAAGCTAATCGAACGGAAAGGCTTAAAACCACAGACTATTTTACCCTGCTGCTGCCTAAAATCTAAAAGCAATTTCAGTCAGACTTTCCGGGAAATCAAATCTAAAATGCACAAAAACAGAATGCCGCATTCTTCAAACATTCCTAGACAAACTGAAGACAACCTCCAGTAGTATGCTACAACGCTAAATTAGTTGCCTACCTAACTATTAGCTAAATGAAAGCCAAGAGACACACTGACCCACCCTCTGACCTTCCCAAGCAAGGCTTTTGTAATGATGAAAATCCAACACTGTGGATAACATTAACCTGGCAGTGTAGGACCTGACAGCCAGATTGTATCAGCTTGAGATGACTTTTCTCTGCCTTCCTCACACAAAAGAAAACAGTGATCTCTCCATCTCTTTAAGGGCTTTATTGGCATGGGAAACATATGTTTACATTTCCAAAGCAGGGAAAATAGATTTATAAACAAACAATAAAAAGATTAACAGCACACTTTCAAAATAATAAAGACATTTCAAATGTCATATTATGTGCAAATAGTTAAAGTACAAAAGGGAAAATAAATAAAACATAAATATGGGTTGTATTTACAATGGTGGATGTTCTTCACTGGTTGCCCTTTTCTTGTGGCAACAGGTCACACATCTTGCTGCTGTGATGGCACACTGTGGTATTTCACACTATAGATATGGGAGTTTATCAAAATTGGGTTTGCTTTTCCAATTCTTTGTGGGTCTGTGTAATCTGAGGGAAATGTATGGTCATACATTTGGCAGGTCAGTTTCCACCTCATTTTGTGGGCAGTGTGCACACAGTCTGTCTTCTCTTGAGAGGCAGGTCTGCCTACGGCGGCCTTTCTCAATAGCAAGGCTATGCTCACTGAGTCTGTACATAGTCAAAGCTTTCCTTAATTTTGGGTCAGTCAGTGGTCAGATATACTGCCACTGTTTACTGCCAAATAGCTAGTTCTAGTTTGTTCTTTCCAATGTGTCAAGTAATTCTATTTTTGTTTTCTCATGATTTTGTTGCTGTCCTGGGGCTCTGAGGGGTCTGTTTGTGTTTGTGAACTGTGTTTGTCTCTCTCTCTCTCTGCCTCTCTCCTTCTCTAATTGAGCATTACATATTAAAAAGGTAAATGATGGTGGCACAGCAGTGCAGCCACCGAGAAGAGAAGAAGGGTTCTCCCTACGGAAGACGACATCCTCGGAAAAGTGATACGCGGCCTCAATCGGAGAGAGATTCTAACATCGCTCCTGGCAACCAACCGTTAAATTGACCATCTGCAATTTATTTTTCTGTCATGACATGCGCGAGGCTGAGCGGGAGGACTCGGCGAGGGAACAGACATGGAGTTAATGCATTATCTGTCTGTGTGGTGGAGTCCCCTGTATCTGACAGAGTGGAGAGCCAGTAGTTTAGTACACCCAGCACAGAGCCACACAGACCAGCGCAGATGGAGAGAAACTGGAGTGAGTTGTGTTTCTTCTGGAGCCATTAGGGCTCAGAGGAGAGCCAGCATGGAGGAGATAGCGGAGTGGAGAGGTGTAGTGCTGTTGTGGGGTGTGTGTGCGAGAGTGTGTTTTCTCCACTCTGATTAAAACAGCTTTTCTGTAATCTATGTTATGATGTCACAGTGATGTGTGAGAGCTTTCTAAATGCACACAACTCATTCTTCTCTGTCAGAGAGTGGAAGGATGGTGGATAAACAAGCAGCTACATAATACAATTATTCCAACAAGCAATTGAACAAAATCAGGAAAGACCCCCCCCCCCCCAAAAAAAAAACATGATACACCCCCACAAAAGTGAAAAGCTTGCTTTTACCTTCATAAGTTCCGCTCTCTAGTAAGGCTCCACTTTTCTCCAATTCCATAAACCGATCAACAGTCACAAAGTTGTAGTCCACCCCCGGGACCTCTCCTTCCTTGGGCTGCCTGGTTGTGCCTATCAGAGAGGAGAGGGGAAGAGCACAGTTACACAGTTACAATCAGGGAACTTACTAAGAAACTGTGTACACCTGCATACAGGAGAGAGGAGCAGGGTAAGCATTATGGCCCTTACTGTAAACTGTGTGTATCATAGAAATAGAATGAAAGAATTGTAATTCTATGGTGTGTACATCATGACAGTACATTAAAGGGCTGGGCTACAATCACCTATCCGGAACCGTTTTACTGCCGATGCGGAGCCCCACCGGGCCTTCACGACTGGACTACCAACGTTATCTGCCCGAGGGAGTTATCCAACTGGCCCCTCCGTCGCGATGTTACCTGAACGCCCATCTGCGGCCCCCTAATCATTAGCTGTCTTAACGGCTGCTATCTGAATAGGTCTATCGGACAATTTTTCTTGGGTCACTACAACTATATCTATTTTGCCAATTGGATCCCCTCTACCACACGGAACCCCACTAATCTACCAACGGAAATGCACGAGGTGGCTAAAAACAGACATCCATCCTATGCTCGCTTGCTATAATTTGCAAATAAATTAATAAAAAATCCTACAATGTGATTTTCTGGATTTTTTTCCCTCATTTTGTCTGTCATAGTTGAAGTGTACCTATTATGAAAATTACAGGCCTCTCATCTTTTTAAGTGGGAGAACTTGCACAATTGGTGGCTGACTAAATGCTTTTTTGCCACACTGTATCTCTCTCTGGCCACCCCCAAAACCAATTCTTCCTTTGGCCGCCTCTCCTTCCAGTTCTCTGCTACCAATAACTGGAATGAACTACAAAAATCTCTGAAACTGGAGACTCATATCTCCCTCACTAGCTTTAAGCACCAGCTATCAGAGCAGCTCACAGATTACTGCACCTGTACATAGCCCATCTATAATTTAGCCCAAACAACTACCTCTCCCCCTACTGTATTTATGTATTTATTTTGCTCCTTTGCACCCCATTATTTCTATCTCTACTTTGCACATGCTTCCACTGCAAATCTACCATTCCAGTGTTTTACTTGCTATATTGTATTTACTTCGCCACCATGGCCTTTTTTTGGCCTTTACCTCCCTTATCTCACCTCACTTGCTCACATTGTATATAGACTTATTTTTCTACTGTATTATTTACTGTTTTATTCCATGTGTAACTCTGTGTCGAACTGCTTTGCTTTATCTTGGCCAGGTCGCAATTGTAAATGAGAACCTGTTCTCAACTTGCCTACCTGGTTAAATAAAGGTGAAATAAATAAAATAAAATAAAGGGATACTTTGGGATTTTGGTTAATGAGTCAGATGAAGTCATGGATACCATTTTTATGTCAATGTGTCCATTATGAAGGAAGTTAGTGGTAGTTTTGCGAGCCAATGCTAGTTAGCTAAATAAAACTCCCTTTCACGTCCTTCATAAGGGACACAGAGACATACAAATGGAATGAAGTAGATAAAGGGCTTCATTGCCAAAATTCCGAAGTATCCCTTCAACAAAAGGATCCTACTTTGAAAACCTCAGCGTCTCATAAAGAATAAGAACAGAACGGCCCGATTAAGGACAAGCTGACCCTGAATCAGTTATATTCATGCATTCTGAGCGGGTTGCACATTTGAATTCAACTGAATACTTAAGCGCGGTCCTTTGGGATGATGAGCGATGAGTCCTTCACTAGGTAACGTTACAGGAAGGTTTCAGCTGAGTGACGCAACTCCAACAAAGAGGAGAGAAATAAGTTCAATCTGCATGCAGAGTGTCAACGCCTCTCAAAGACGGTAGACACAGAGCCTCTACACAAACTCACAGGGCTGCTGTCTACATGTTATCGCGAGTGAGACGAGAATGCTAGCCTGCTAAATTCTGACAGTGGCACCCTTTTAATCATGTTAGCATTAGCATAAGTGGCTAGTTCTCGACACATTTGCCAGTCGATTAAGAGCATTGGGCCAGTAACCGAAAGGTCGCTGGTTAGAATCTCAGAGCCAGGGCCTCGCGAGTGGCGCAGTGGTCTAAGGCACTGCATCACAGTGCTGGCTGTTCCACTAGAAATTCTGGGTTCGAGTCCAGGCTCTGTCACAGCTGGCAGCGACCGGGAGTCCCATGGGACTGCGCACAATTGGCCCAGCGCCGTCCGGATTAGGGGAGGGTTTGGCTGGCAGGGATGTCCCATTGTGCACTAGCGACTCCTGTGGCGGGCCGGGCGCAGTGCACGCTGACACGGTCGCCAGGTGCACAGTGTTTCCTCCGACACATTGGTACAGCTGGCTTCCGGGTTAAGTGGGCATTGTGTCAAGAAGCAGTACGGCTTGGTTGGGTTGTGTTTCAGAGGACGCACGGCTCTTGCCCTTCGCCTCTCCCGAGTCCATGCGGGAGTTGACTGTTTCAAGACTGTAACTACCAATTGGATACCACGAAAAGGGGGTAAAAGTTGTTTTTTTATTATAAAAAAAATAAAAATAATCTCAGAGCCAACTAGGGGAAAAATCTGTTGATATGCCCTTGAGCAAGGCTCTTAACCTTAATTGCTCCTGTAAGTCACTCTGGATAAGAGAGTCTGCTAAATGATCCAAAAATCCCAAAATGTAAATGTAAATCACATCTTTTACAAACGCTCTCTCCTAAGCATAGTGCATGTTTGAAAGACAGCAGTAATTTCCAGTCAGTGTTGTGTTGTGGAGGATAGGATGCTAAAGGTATATCAAGGTATAAATTAGTTCCTAAACGCTCCTGCTAGTGCAGTGTGCTAATTAGCCTGCTCGAGCACCAGAGGTTAGGCTAATTGATGCTGGCTGTGATAGCTCCAAGGTACTCCATCCCTGAGGTGTTAAACAGCTTATTCTCATATCCGTGCTAACACTGCTGTAAAAGCCTGGCCTATGGCAGCATTTGGTGCTGGAGGAGCCTGGCCTATGGCAGCCTTCAGTGCTGGAAGAGCCTGGCCTATGGCAGCCTTTGATACTGTAGAGCCTGGCCTATGGCAGCCTTTGGTGCTGGAAGAGCCTGGCCTATGGCCGCTTTTGATACTGTAGAGTCTGGCATATGGCAGCCTTTGGGTCTGTTTGATACATGCGGCATCAGACTGGCCCCAAAAGGCAGATTGAATTCCTGCTTTACTCAATACCAGTTCCATTAACACATTCCTCAAAAATGCCTAGATTCCGATAGGCTAGAACTGCACCACGAGGCTAGCGAGGGTAAGTGAGTGTGTGTCTGTTGAGTCAGACAGTTCATATGTCTGCGACACCATGTCGCAAGATGATGCAGCCATGTGTGCCAACTTAGTCTGGTGCCACAAGCTCTTATCGCCTGTCACATGTCATTTTGATGTAACAGCGGTGACGGGAGATGCTGGATTGGTGCAAACTGAATGACCCAACGCCATTCTGTCACGACAGTCACAAGAGCTGTGAGATACTCTGTGCTTTTCTTCAGTAAGTCGATTTTGGACTCCGACACCCTATCTCTCAACGCTGCTGACAGAGAGTCCAAGTGTGAAATAAATGAAAGAAAAGAAAATGACTCCACCAAGGCCATTAAAGCCCTTGCCAACGTTGTCTTAACGCTCAATGTTGATGAATCTGTCCTTAGATGGAAAAAGCAAACCGCTGGAGATTTCAACAGATACCATGCAACGGAAAACCTAAATTCTCTCAGAGTTCAGCATCAACATCAAACCATGGTGCTCCACATCAAAACACACCAGGCAGAGAGAGTTCTAGGTGAGGGTTGAGAGAGGAGTGGAAGGGGGCTGGTCTAGGGGCGTGAGGATGGCACATCTGAGCCATGTTGATATGTGGTGAGGAGTTGCTAGTGAACACACATACAGTGTGTGTGTGTGTGTGTGTGTATCTATGTGTGAGATACACTATGGCACTTCCAGTGCTACCCTGCAAGAGGCCTGCGTAACGACAACAGATTACACCTCCCGACAGCGCTACAGAACGGCCAACACACAGCACAACACTTTAAAAGGAACCTTTGATGTCACGGAACTACTGTATAATTAGCAGCGTCTTCCAGTGGGGACTTTTCTGTGGCGACACTTTCTAATAGAAGCAACCGATAAGGCATGAAAATGTTTTTTTAGTACTTTCAGAGTTCTGGGTCATCTGTTAGATTTGACATTAGTGTAACATCCAAGCTGGTTTAAGAGAGACATCTGTCTATAAAAAGCCACTGGCAAAGCAGAGAGATGTCCATAAAACGTCCACAGAAATTGCTTTCCAACCGTAACTCTTTTCGGAGTCCCCATTTATAGATCCAATACAAATATTAGCATTATAAAAGGTGCAGAGGTCAAATCCATGAGCATGCTCTGTGATACGGTAAGAACTGTACGCCCTCTCCTCTTCCGTCTCCGCCAACCCTTCTTGGTCACCTGTGCTACATGTGACCAGTGATCCCAACATATAGTTCCCTCTAGTGGACAAACAAGTTAAAATAACCATTGACAGACAACATATGCAATGACATATAAACAGGCCAAAACGGCTCCTATGGTTTGCCATTTAGACTTCAACACTTAGCATGATGGAGTATACAGTTGCATACGCGGTAACACATCCTCGGTAGACTAACGGTTCTTCTTCCCTAGTCACTGATCTAAGAAGCCTATATTTATCTGTAATTTACAAAAGCCCCATTGGTATACATTTACAATAAAGTAGGACCGCATACCAAATAAATCAAAATGACACACTGTAGGTGCATTGCCCCTAGTGGGTATTTTCAAAGCTGTTCCCATGGGCATTTGGGCACCTAGGGCATTTCTAGAGTGCTGATAATTTACACTAAAGCTGTGTATTGTTGTGCTGTACAGGAAATGCTTTTTCATGTTCAACAAACATCCTACTTGTTAATCTCCTGTTCGGTGGGGGGTGAAGCAAGGAGAGAGAGAGAAAGAGAGAGAGAGTGTGAGTGAGTGAGTGAGTGAGTGAGTGAGTGAGAGAGTGAGAGAAAAAAAGAAAGAAAGAAAGAAAGAAAGAAAGAAAGAAAGAAAGAAAGAAAGAAAGAAAGAAAGAAAGAAAGAAAGAAAGAAAGAAAGAAAGAAAGAAAGAGTGAACACAGACGATTCATCAGAGGGGAAGCCAGGATTTTCACTGGAGCAATCTGCAAACAATGCCGAGAATAACACAAACAGATTACCAGAGATAACTGTGGCGGATACCCAGCTATTTGTCCTGCGGTACGACGCTGTAATGACTCAGAAGCGGCTGTCGTCTTTCCACGTACAAAATGTTCCCTGGAACTCCCGGGGAGCGGAGAGAGGAGTAGGGTATGAGAGAATAAGGGATAGCGATAGAGAAAACAATAATGATGTCTGAACATCTCTTCCTCTCCGCTGAGCAAGGAGAGAGGGAGAGGGAGAGGGAGAGGGAGAGAGTGTGAAGGGTCTGTGAGGAGAAGGCGTGGAGATGAAGCATGTCTCACGGAGTAGACTAGAGTTGCAGCGTGGGCAGTAAAGCATCTCTCCCATGGCTCTCTCCCTACACTACAGTTATATCCATCCATAGGGTTTCATAGCCAGGGGCCATTAGATCAGCTCTTAACACATCCAGCTTAGTACCATTGTCCAGTAATGGATCCTGGGTCAGGGCATCTAGCCTGCCTCGTTTGCAATCCAAACCAATTCAACAATGCACTTCAGTGGAATAAATGTACCCAGCCAGAAGGGCAGCCATCTGCGCATTGCGCTTCATGTGTCATGCATTAGCATGACCCTTAAGTATATCTACACTGTTTAACATCGCTGATTGGCAGAGGCATCGGTAACTGGATCACAACTATGTGAATCCATGTGTGTACCAAATGGAACCCTATTTCCTATATAGTGCACTACTTTAGACCAGGGCCCTATTCCCTATATAGTACACTACTTCTGACCAGGGCCCTATTCCCTATATAGTGCACTACTTTAGACCAAGGCCCACTGGGCCCATAGGGCTCTGGTCAAAAGAAATGCACTACATCGCAGCCCACGACAGTTAAATGAGTGTGTCAGACCATCTGCAAGTGGAAATATTGGCTCCAACTTCAAACACTGCTGGGATGGCGGCGCAACAGAGGTCTGGTTCAGTGAGTGCATATCCCCAGGCTTTGGAGAGAAATAGTAAGATATACTACATCCAGACTTCAATCTCTATCCCAAGATACTATATCAACCCTCAAGCAGCTATGATCAAGCCTGAAAATCCACAGCTACTATGGCAAGAGGCAGAAAAGCACAGGGATAAATATCCCCTTCTCTAAGTGTGTAGAGAGTGTGTAGAGCTTAGGGGACACTGCGTTATGTCCCTGCCTGGTCTCTCTCTGGTCCTCCTCCTGTCCTGAGGCTGCAGACCATATGTCCCCTCACAGGTCTCCAGCCATCCATCAATCAGAGGAGAGTGAGAAAGACACCACATGACCAGAAGACCCTTTCAAAGCATCGTTATAGCACATCCCTGACCCCTCTCAGTCTGACCTCTCCCCCTCCCTCCCTCTCTCCATCTTGGAGAGCAGCTATTACAGTCAGTGTGGTTTTAGAACTAGCCAACGTGATGTGACAGACTGCAGAAGAAGACTTGAGGCTGTACCTCTGTCCACCCTGCTTACCTTCCCCCACTCCTTACACATATGCTAGCCTTCAGACTGCATTAAAAAACCACATGATGCCAGCAGCAACGGCTGTTGCTTTCACAGCTAGTCGAAGGCCTAGCTTACTGAGATACAGACACACAGAGACAGGCTTGACCTCTGAATCTCATATACTTGTTGTACTCAGTCCCTGACAAACAACATGCAGCTAGTTTCTAAACAGCCTTGAGTTTCACTTAGCAAGCCACTTCTGGGAGAAACTGTTCCATGTCAAATTGAAATCTCCAGCTCCACTGCCTCCAGTAGTCAGACCCAGTGTGTGTGTCAATGGGCTGCAGTGCATTGAAGGGGCTGGGATAGGGGGACTGTGTGGGCAGGAGCTGGTGATGGGATCAGCTTCCGCTTGGCTGGGTAAAGCCCCACTAGGCCCAGTGTGTTGTGACAGTGTGTCAGTCAGGCCTGTGCTGTGGTCCCTCTGGGGCCCTCTGGCTGGAGGTGCTCAGTAGCCCCCTCTATTCACTTCCCTAATCCCCCTGTTATGACAGCAAGAGATGGCGTCAACGTGCCCCATTGTCCAGATCCTAATCTAACCCGTTAGCCAATTAGGAAATGGCCGGCCTTCCTAATGCCTGAGAATTAGTGGGATGGATTATGGTGCCATTCAGTGCTGTCCGGCCGCTACGGGAGACCGGGAGTCGGGTAACGTGGGGTGGAGAGGGCTGAGCGAGGGCACTGACGAAAAGCTGCTTTCGCCCGCACTTTCTGTTCATTGGTGGCGGTGGTAACGCACGGCCACTTAGCCGTGGATGTGCTTAGTCACTGTTTTCATAGACTGCTGCCTGAATCAACCCGATTAGATGTCGGATACACTTTAATAAACCTTCATTGAACTAAGAGAAAGAAAGAGAGAGAGAGAGAGAGAGAGAGAGAGAGAGAGAGAGAGAGAGAGAGAGATAAATATGTGAGAAAGAAGGTTGCGTTTTCATTGGGGGATACAGTGGCACAAATTATTAACAAGCACATAATCCCTATCCCATGTCCCTATCCCATCACACAACAACAGAGTGCTTTTGTTCACAAGCGCAGTGAGGTAAAAAACACGTGGTGGCCCTCATTCAACATGTCCAAGGTTTTACTAAACTAATCTGCAAATTGATGATCACTAATGTGGGATTGATTGGGGGACCTGAGCATCGACAAAACCCTTCTGAGGCTCGTTGGCATGACGACAGCAGGTCCTCCGCCCCACTCACCTTTCCCAGAATTGCATTAATAGATTGGCCCTCCTGGAGGTGCTGGTGGACGGCCGTGTGAGGCGGCCTGGAGTGATCGATGACTGACCTCTCAGAGACCTCGTGAGAGAGAAAGAGAGAGACAGAGATGGAAGGAGAGAGAGTGAGGGGGGAGAGAAAGCGAGAGAGGAGGGAGAGAGATCGAGAAGGATAGAGAGAGAGAGATGGAGTAAGCAGGGGGAGCGAGAAAGTGGTTGAGGAGGAAGGAAAGAGACAGAGAGAGAAAGAAAGAAAGCCAGAAAGATGGAGATTGAGAGGGAGCACTGACTTCATCTTCTCATTGAAGGCTGTAAAACCCTCAGGGTAAGAGGTATGAATCTGCCAGCTCAGCTTCACTCATAATTAATCATACACACCCGAACACTAATACTACCTAGCATTATACCATCACACAGGAACACTATTACTACCTAGCATTATACCATCACACAGGAACACTATTACTACCTAGCATTATACCATCACACAGGAACACTATTACTACCTAGCATTGTACCATCACACAGGAACACTATTACTACCTAGCATTGAACCATCACACAGGAACACTAATACTACCTAGCATTGAACCATCACACAGGAACACTATTACTACCTAGCATTGAACCATCACACAGGAACACTAATACTACCTAGCATTGTGCCATCACACAGGAACACTATTACTACCTAGCATTGTGCCATCACACAGGAACACTATTACTACCTAGCATTGTACCATCACACAGGAACACTATTACTACCTAGCATTGTGGCATCACACAGGAACACTATTACTACCTAGCATTGAACCATCACACAGGAACACTATTACTACATAGCATTGTGCCATCACACAGGAACACTAATACTACCTAGCATTGAACCATCACACAGGAACACTATTACTACCTAGCATTGAACCATCACACAGGAACACTAATACTACCTAGCATTGAACCATCACACAGGAACACTATTACTACCTAGCATTGTGCCATCACACAGGAACACTATTACTACCTAGCATTGTGCCATCACACAGGAACACTATTACTACCTAGCATTGAACCATCACACAGGAACACTATTACTACCTAGCATTGTGCCATCACACAGGAACACTATTACTACCTAGCATTGTGCCATCACACAGGAACACTATTACTACCTAGCATTGTGCCATCACACAGGAACACTAATACTACCTAGCATTGAACCATCACACAGGAACACTATTACTACCTAGCATTGAACCATCACACAGGAACACTAATACTACCTAGCATTATACCATCGCACAGGAACACTATTACTACCTAGCATTGAACCATCACACAGGAACACTATTACTACCTAGCATTGAACCATCACACAGGAACACTATTACTACCTAGCATTGAACCATCACACAGGAACACTAATACTACCTAGCATTGAACCATCACACAGGAACGCTATTACTACCTAGCATTGTGCCATCACACAGGAACACTATTACTACCTAGCATTGACCCATCACACAGGAACACTATTACTACCTAGCATTGTGCCATCACACAGGAACACTATTACTACCTAGCATTGTGCCATCACACAGGAACACTATTACTACCTAGCATTGTGCCATCACACAGGAACACTATTACTACCTAGCATTGACCCATCACACAGGAACACTATTACTACCTAGCATTGTGCCATCACACAGGAACACTATTACTACCTAGCATTGAACCATCACACAGGAACACTATTACTACCTAGCATTGAACCATCACACAGGAACACTATTACTACCTAGCATTGTACCATCACACAGGAACACTTTTACTACCTAGCATTATACCATCACACAGGAACACTATTACTACTTAGCATTGAACCATCACACAGGAACACTATTACTACCTAGCACTGAACCATCACACAGGAACACTATTACTACCTAGCATTGAACCATCACACAGGAACGCTATTACTACCTAGCATTGTGCCATCACACAGGAACACTTTTACTACCTAGCATTATACCATCACACAGGAACACTATTACTACTTAGCATTGAACCATCACACAGGAACACTATTACTACCTAGCACTGAACCATCACACAGGAACACTTTTACTACCTAGCATTGAACCATCACACAGGAACACTATTACTACCTAGCATTGTGCCATCACACAGGAACACTATTACTGCCTAGCATTATACCATCACACAGGAACACTATTACTACCTAGCATTGAACCATCACACAGGAACACTATTACTACCTAGCATTGTGCCATCACACAGGAACACTATTACTACCTAGCATTGTACCATCACACAGGAACACTATTACCACCTAGCAATGTGCCATCACACAGGAACACTATTACTACTTAGCATTATGCCATCACACAGGAACACTATTACTACATAGCATTGTACCATCACACAGGAACACTATTACTACCTAGCATTGTACCATCACACAGGAACACTATTACTACCTAGCATTGTGCCATCACACAGGAACACTATTCCTGCTTAGCATTGAACCATCACACGGGAACACTATTACTACCTAGCATTGTACCATCACACAGGAACACTATTACTACCTAGCATTGTACCATCACACAGGAACACTATTACTACCTAGCATTGAACCATCACACAGGAACACTATTACTACCTAGCATTGTACCATCACACGGGAACACTATTACTACCTAGCATTATACCATCACACAGGAACACTATTACTACCTAGCATTGTACCATCACACAGGAACACTATTACTACCTAGCATTGTACCATCACACGGGAACACTATTACTACCTAGCATTATACCATCACACAGGAACACTATTACTACCTAGCATTGTACCATCACACAGGAACACTATTACTACCTAGCATTGTACCATCACTGATGACTGGGTGCCATGGACATGATATCTACAATGTAAGACAAATGACAGTATGTACATTACATTACGTTCCCTTTAGGAGTAGCTGCAAGACATCCATTGATACACTTGTTGCGAGTTCTCCGACCATATTCTTTGAGTGGAAGGGTGTTACAGTGCAAGCCCTCCCCATGTCCATCTCCAACCTGCGACTCAGTCCATAGCCATGCTATTCAATGGTCTGTAATGGTCTGCATAGCAGCATCCTGTTGGAATGTCTGAAGCCATTACCTTCTATGAAATGAGTGAGAGTGGAAGCTCCTTTCACTGGCAGTCACATATCAGTCTCTTGCCACTGAGATGTAAGACCAAGGATATAGTAGAGAGAACTCAGGTACACTGGGATTTGTGTCTGATATGGACAGCAATGTGTTAGCTGCAGAGATAACATTGACACCAATAGGATTGTCCGTCCTCTACCAGCTCTATCAGAAAAAAATTAATTGAAAGTTATTTTAAGTCCAGTAAAAAAGGCTCAATCTGAGTCTGGGAAACCAGTCTTAAAAGTATATCTAATGCCAGTCCCAGATCACACCACATTCAGATCTCTCAGTGAAAGATTCTGCTAAAACTACTGAAGCATAGAAGAGTGGAAGTGAAGTTTTCCCTAGCCCCTCTAGCTGTGCCTGGGAATCTGGGGAGCTAGCCCCACTCAGGCAGCAGTCAAACAGAGACGTGAGTGATGAAGCAACCTGGAGATGTTGACAGTGACAGATTGGTTATTCATCCAGCTTGTCATCAGAGGCTTCCAGTACTTGGGGGGGTTCATCATCAGTGTTTTGGTGGAATCTTAAGTCTGATACCAAACTCCCTCAAGTAACTGTCTACAGTACAAACAACAAGCCAAACAATGTTGAGCAAACATTTCACAATCCAGCACCATCATATAGCCAACTTTCTGTAAAAGTCAGTTTTCTGACATGGAAATGATAGTCAACATTCCACCATGTACATTGCCTGTACCGTACCTACCCCTAAAGAAAGACTTGATCATGGTGTCTGTGTCCTTGTGGAACAGGCTGACGCTCAGAACATGTATTCTCCTCCTTCCAGGGTTCGTACTCTTTCATCACATTTCAAACATCCCTTTGGTCTCGTGCCGCATCTGAGCCCCGAGAGAATCAAAGCAGTCACTTTTGGGGTTACAGTATGACACAATAATTCTGCAACCTGGAGACACTTGACAGCAAATACAGAGGTGCTTGGAGGCGCTAGGCATCCACTCAAACCAGTCCCTTTAATCTGGGGAGATCCAAAAACAAGAGAAAAGACAACAACGCTTTCTTTCCCCTCACAGCTGTTTCACTCTGTATCCATAGACTACAGGAGCCTCGTCATACACACACACAGCCCAACCCAGGCAGGTATGGAGAGAGAGAGAGAGAGAGAGAGAGAGAGAGAGAAAGAGAGGGATGGAGAGATAGACACACACACTGACACACACACACACAGATTGGGGGCGAGCTGATGTCATCCGTTTGGATGTGTGGCCCCGGGGTGGGTGTGTGTGTGTGTGTGTGTGCGTGTGTGTGTGTGTGTGTGTCTGTGTGTAGCCCAGACACAGTGGGACTGATGGTGGATGTGAAAGTGCTGCTGTCAGCTTAATCCTCACACTGCAGCCAGAGATGTCCCTATCCCGGCCAGAGACCACATCACCACCCAATGACACAATCTGTTTGTCAGGGACGCCTGCCTGCCTGTCTCCATGGCTGTCTACCTGCCTGCCTACTCTGATTCAGTTATAACACCCTATCACAGCCAGTTAGGCCTGAAGCTTAGGGCGGCCATACTAGCAGACAACAGGCCCACATACCATCATGACCCTATTTGGTTCCATGGCTGAGCTCTGGATTGCTCCATTGCTTTCTGAAGTGGTTTTCACCCAGGTCGTTTATTTGCTACAGCCCTACAGTCATGGGAGCCATTTTGTCAGTTTGGATTGAAGCGTTAGAGTCTCTTGAGTCCTGCTTGGGAGTTGAACCCATTACCGTGTTGGGTCAGAGGGGGAAACAATCAGCACCCTACATGATGGCAATCATCCACACAGCAACCTCTGACCCTTTAAATCCAAAGGTTGAGCCACACCAGGAGCCTCTATCACCACCAGCTGTGTGTGTGTGTGTCTCGCTCTGCGTGTGTGTTGTGTGTGAGTGTGTGTATTTGCTATTCATGTGTGTGTATTTTCTATTCATGTGTGTGCATTTACTGTGTGTGTGTGTGTGTGTGTGTGTGTGTGTGTGTGTGTGTGTGTGTGTGTGTGTGTGTGTGTGTGTGTGTGTGTGTGTGTGTGTGTGTGTGTGTGTGTGTGTGTGTGTGTGTGTATTTACTGTGTGTGTGCTCAGTGATTTCCAAGATGGCGTAGCAGTCGGATGTGTGTTTGTCTTGTCCTGTAAATAGTCCGTTTTTCCGTGTATATTTTAATCTCACTTTCCACCTACGATCTAAATATACTTTCCTGCAACCCGCCCCACCCAATGAGGTACGGAACTGCTATTTTTATACGTTATAACTGGAACCTCCATCAGAAGCTAGCCAGCTAACCAGCTATTAGCTAGTAGTCACTGTTAGCCATGGCTAGCGGTCCTCAGTCAATACCTGCCAGTCTGCACAGCACGATATTGGACTGTTTTTCTCCACCACATCACCGGATTCCTGCCGCTAGCTCTGGGCCATTACACCGAATCATCGCAGCTAGCTAGCTGCAATCGAGTAGCTACCGCTAGCTAATGTCTCTGTCCCGAAGAAAGCACCAGTTAGCCTTGAGCTAGCCTCGAGCTAGGCCCATCTCCAGGCTAGCCGAAGAGGTATACCCGCTAATTCGTGGGCTACAATACCTCTTTTGCCAATTGGCCTGGACCCTTTATTGTTGACATGGAGCCCCACCGATTCATTCAACAGGCTTTTCCATTGCGTTGTCACCGAAGACCCATTTGCTCTCCCCGGTCCGCTAGCTTTCTGAACACCGTGCCTCCCGCTCGCCTAGCATAGTAGCGACTACCGAACGTCCCCAGGACTCACCTACTGCTGCTCATTGGACCCTATGATCATTCGGCTACACATGCCTCTCTCTAATGTCAATATGCCTTGTCTTCTGCTGTCTCGGTTAGTTCTTAGTCCAGCTCAATATGCCTTCGATAACTTTTTGTCACACAACCCACACATGGGTAGACCTCACCTGGCTTAGCTGGCGCCTCCAAAGATGCAAGCTCTCTCATCATCACTCAATGCCTACGTTTACCCCCACTGTACTCACATCCTACCATACACTTGTTTGTACATTATGCCCTGAATCTATTCTATCACTCCCAGAAATCTGCCCCTTTTATTCTCTGTTCCCAACGCACTAGACAACCCGTTCTTATAGCCTTTAGCCATACCCTTATCCTAGTCCTCCTCTGTTCCTCTGGTGATATAGGGGTTAACCCAGGCCCTGTAGCCCCCAGTTCCACACCTATTCCCCAGGCGCTATCATTTGTTTACTTCTGTAACCGTAAAAGCCTTGGTTTCATGCATGTTAACATCAGAAGCCTCCTCCCTAAATATGTTTTATTCAATGCTTTAGCACAGTCCGCAAACCCTGATGTTCTAGCCGTGTCTGAATCCTGGATTAGGAAGGCCACCAAAAATTCAGACATTTCCATCCCCATCTACAACACTTTCCGTCAAGATAGAACTGCCAAATGGGGCGGATTTGCAATCTACTGCAGAGATAGCTTGCAGAGTTCAGTTTGAGCTTCTACTTTGAAAAATCCACCTTTGCATAAATAAGTCTCTGACTGTTGCCGCTTGTTATAGACCCCCCTCAGCCCCCTGCTGTGCCCCGGACACCATATGTGAATTGATTGCGCTCCATCTATCTTCAGAGTTCGTACTGTTAGGTGACCTAAACTGGAATATATATCTAACCTAGATGCCCTCAATCTCAGACAAATTATCAAGGAACCTACCAGGTACATCCCTAAATCCGTAAACATGGGCACCCTCATAGATATCATCCTAGTTAAACTGTAAACTCTCCCCCCAGACTCACATTAAGCATCTCCAATCCAAAATGAAACTTAGAATCCGCTTCCTATTTCGCAACAAAGCCTCCTTCATTCATGCTGCCAAACATACCCTCGTAAAACTGACTATCCTACCGATCCTTGACTTTGACGATGTCATTTACAAAATAGCTTCCAACACTCTACTCAGCAAACTGGATGTAGTCTATCACAGCACCATATGTAGTCACCAAAGCCCCATATACTACCCACCACTGCCACCTGTATGCTCTCGTTGGCTGGCCCTCGCTACATATTCATCGCCAAACCTACTGGCTCCAGGACATCTATAAGTCTTTGCTAGGTAAAGCCCCACCTTATCTCAGCTTATTGGTCTCCATAGCAACACCCACCCATAGCACGCGCTCCAGCAGTTATATTTCACTGGTCATCCCCAAAGCCAACACTACCTTTGGCCGCCTTTCCTTTCAGTTCTCTGCTGCCAATGACTTGAACAAATTGCAAAAAAATCACTGAAGCTGGAGACTTATATCTCCTTCACTAACTTTAAGCATCAGATGTCAGAGCAGCCCATCTGTAAGTAGCACACCCAACTACCTCATCCCCATATTGTTACTATTTTTCTTTTTACCCTTTTGCACCCCAGTATCTCTACTTTCACATCATCATCTGCACATCCATCACTCCAGTGTTAATGCTAAATTGTAATTATTTCTTCACTGTGGCCTATTTATTGCCTTACCTCCCTAGCCTTACTACCTTTGCACACACTGTACATAGATGTTTCTATTGTGTCTTTGATTGTACGTTTGTTTATTCCATTTGTAACTCTGTGTTGTTGTTGCTTTGCAGGTCAGTAAGGTCAGTAAACTAGAGGGGGAATTCACATCATACTAGTAGTGGGAGATGTGGAAGGTCAATAAACTAGACGGGAATTGCCATCATACTAGTAGTGGGAGATGTGGCAGGTCAGTAACCAGAGAGGGAGGGGTTTAACAATGTTCATGGCATCCCTTTACAATGAGAAGTTTCCCCTGTCGTTCCCTGACATTTGCTTAATGGCTGCTCCAATTAGCGAGGAACGTGGCGATACACACACACACACACACACACACACACACACACACAAAGAGAGGAGAGTGGTGGAGTGGAGAGATAGAGATAAAGTGTTTTCCCTGAAGCCCTCTCCTGTCTCTAGTAGCTCCAGCATAGCAACCATAGACTATCAGAGGTGTATACAGGATCACTTCAGAGAGTGAAAAGCCATTTATTGCATATCACTTTCCTCTTGAGTGACTGGAGTTTATACATGAGTGTAGCCAGTGTGAAATGGCTAGCTATTTAGGTACAATGCTTTTTGGGTGACGGTTGGCGGTAGGCGATGTGTTCAGAGGGACAGAAGCAACACTGTTACATGAGCAACACACACAACTTGAAAGATGGCATTTTTGGTGATGATTTCAAATGGTACTTGGAATGATTAAGGTATACAAGTATGTGACATTTAGATCTCAACATACACTGCTATACACCACAACAATAGCATACTGAGAACACAGTCGTGGCCAAAAGTTTTGAGAATGACACAAATATTAATTTCCACAAAGTTTGCTGCTTCAGTGTCTTTAGATATTTTTGTCAGATGTTACTGTGGAATACTGAAGTATAATTACAAGCATTTTAGAAGTGTCAAAGGCTTTTTATTGACAATTACATGAAATTGATGCAAAGAGCAAAGAGTCAAGAACCTTCTTTTTCAAGACCTCTGCAATCCGCCCTGGCATGCTGTCAATTAACTTCTGGGCCACATCCTGACTGATGGCGGCCCATTCTTGCATAATCAATGCTTGGAGTTTGTCAGAATTTGTGGGTTTTTGTTTGTCCACCCGCCTCTTGAGGATTGACCACAAGTTCTCAATGGGCTTAAGGTCTGGGGAGTTTCCTGGCCATGGACCCAAAATATTGATGTTTTGTTCCCCCAGCCACTTAGTTATCACTTTTGCCTTATGGCAAGGTGCTCCTTCATGCTGGAAATGGCATTGTTCGTCACCAAACTGTTCCTGGATGGTTGGGAGAAGTTGCTCTCGGAGGATGTGTTGGTACCATTCTTTATTCATGGCTGTGTTCTTAGGCAAAATTGTGAGTGAGCCCACTCCCTTGGCTGAGAAGCAACCCCACACATGAATGGTCTCAGGATGCTTTACTGTTGGCATGACACAGGACTGATGGTAGCGCTCACCTTGTCTTCTCTGGACAAGCTTTTTTTCCGGATGCCCCAATCGGAAAGGGGATTCATCTGAGAAAATTACCTCAGCAGTCCAATCCCTCAGCAGTCCAATCCCTGTACCTTTTGCAGAATATCAGTCTGACCCTGATGTTTTTCCTGGAGAGAAGTGGATTCTTTGCTGCCCTTCTTGACAACAGGCCATCCTCCAAAAGTCTTTGCCTCACTGTGCGTGCAGATGCACTCACACCTGCATGCTGCCATTCCTGAGCAAGCTCTGTACTGATGGTGCCCCGATCCCACAGCTGAATCAACTTTAGGAGACGGTCCTGGCGCTTGCTGGACTTTCTTGGGCACCCTGAAGCCTTCTTCACAACAATTGAACCGCTCTCCTTGAAGTTCTTGATGATCCGATAAATGGTTGATTTAGGTGCAATCTTGCTGGCAGCAATATCCTTGCCTGTGAAGCCCTTTTTGTGCAAAGCAATGATGATGGCACGTGTTTCCTTGCAGGCAACCATGGCTGACAGAGGAAGAACAATGATTCCAAGCACCACCCTCCTTTTGAAGCTTCCAGTCTGTTATTCGAACTCAATCAGCATGACAGAGTGATCTCCAGTCGTGTCCTCATCAACATTCACACCCGTGTTAACGAGAGAATCACTGACATGTGACTTTTGTGGCAGGGCTGAAATGCAGTGGAAATGTTTTTTGGGGGATTCAGTTCATTTTCATGGCAAAGAGGGACTGTGCAATTAATTGCAATTAATCTGATCACTCTTCATAACATTCTGGAGTATATGCAAATCACCATCATATAAACTGAGGCAGCAGACTTTGTGAAAATTTATATTTGTGTCATTCTCAAAACTTTTGGCCACGACTGTACATTGGATCAATTTACACAAAGTAAATGCAAAAACACTGATTTTGCTGTTAACTGCTCTATTGAGGAAAGTTTGACATACTTTGACTGTGATATGTGGTTGTCCCACCTAGCTACCTGAAGTTGAATGCACTAACTGTAAGTGGATTAGAGCGTCTGGAGGAGAGCTCTGGATGAGAGCGTCTGCTAAATGACTCAAATGTCAGTGTGATGTAAAGGATCCTGTCATCTGAAATGAAACTAGGCTACGTGACGTGAAACAACAAAGAGTAACTGACCCCAAACTTAGTCACCAGTTCTTCAAATGATACTCAAGTTAATATGAAAATCATAAATAATAAAAGACATTCTATGCATTATTCATGACATTTTTCTTCCCTCGCAGCTCTCCTACTTTTCGCTCGCGGCACAAAATGTGTTCTAGAAATGTACTCACCAACTTGCTGTGTGGAGTAAATAATGGCTTGAGGAAAATGTTTTATAGAATTAATCATGAAAATGAAATACATATTTACAGAGAAGAAGGTGGGGTTTGTGTGTGTGTGTGTGTGTGTGTGTGTGTGTGTGTGTGTGTGTGTGTGTGTGTGTGTGTGTGTGTGTGTGTGTGTGTGCGTGCGTGTGCGTGCGTGTAAGGGGAGCATGAACACAGGCAGTCAGATGGAAAAAGGGGTTGAATGAGGGGGGTTTCCATACGCTGCGTATATTCACAGATAGTGTAACAACGTGTCTCTGTTGTGTGAATTACACTCTCTATCGCACAAGGCTATTTTCCTTTCCCTTCCGTTCTCTTTAACACGCATAACTTTAAACGTGACATAATAGATAAACAGGGAATACAATGTATATGTAAATGGGTGCTTGACTTGTCTACTGAATGAACATCTGATGAGTTTTGTGTCTCTGATCGGTTAAAGTCATTAATTCATCACCATATTGTTGCCAGTGAATCAGGAAAGTCAATTACTGACACTGTTCCTGTTTAAACACACATTAAAAATAGATCCGTGGACATACAGTATAAAGCAGAAGGCTACTGTACGTCCTGTATGAGCAACATTTGAAAGCTTATGAAGAATTCACATCCAAACAGATCTGAGGGACACTGTTTTCTCTAAAGCAGGGCTCTTCAACTTTTTCACGTTTTGTCTAATCATCAGGTAAATTAAGGTGGCAAGGAGAAGTAATCAACTTTTTAAAATGAATACATTGTGTAGATAGTTTTCCATTATTTTGACCTCCCCACAATATAATTGGAAGTGGAAGTGTAAACTCTAACATAGCCTATTAGTTCTAAAGTTAACTCCAAACACATTTTCCCTAATAGCAGCTGTTAAGCTGATTAAACAAAGGTTAGCCATGTGTTGACAAAAATGTATATCCAAGTCAAGAAAGCTTACCAGCAGCCAGTGGCACTTGCCGCGTCTGGTACTCGGGTGTGCTTTTTCAAAGCCTATGTCAGACACTTCAGTGAGTGTAATTAGCTCAATGTTAGGAGTAGAGGAGTAAAGTTGACATCATTAGAACGATATACTCCTCTTAAATACTGTAGGTATATCATTAAAAATGTGTTTATTCTGTTGCTAGCGATATTCATAAAAACATTGAGATATTGAGGACCCTAGATGACATACCCCTTCTCTAGAGTGTTCTCTTTTCCCACTTTACCTTCTCTTTCCTCCCACTCCCCCCCCCCCCCTCCATCTCTCACCTCCCCTCTGCCTCCTACTTTCTCTATGTCCTCTCATGGCAGCATGGTTCTGTCCCTCCCTCCCTTCCTCCCTTTCCCTCCCTCTCTGGCTTTCCCATCCCCCTCTCTCCTGTCCTCTCCCTCTCATGGTATTTCCTCTTTCCTTAGTAATTTTCCATTCATACTGGATCGAATTACCGTCCCGCTCCGAGGCCCTTCCCACATGCGGCCCCTCTCTCTCTAACAGCCCAGCCACATCCATAGCACATCCATCTGAGGGCCACCATCTCTCGCCCTCCCTCTCTCTTTTACTTCCTCTCTCTCTCTCGCTCGACTCTCACTCTCTCACTCTCCCTCTCTCTCTCTGTCCCCTCTCCCTCAGTCTCCCTCTCTCTCTATCTCCCCCTCTTTCGAGCTCTCTCTCTGCCACCAATAATCCATCCAGCCTTCCACAACGGGACTGCCAGCTCTGCACAAACTCTAATTGGATCATTTTAAAGGTGCTCACCATGACCACTCTCACCAATGTAATTATGTTTTTTCCTCCTCCTTCATTTAATGCTGTGGGCTGGGACAGACGGGAAGAACTCAGAGCAGTGCCCTTCTACAGAACGGCTGAAACACTTTTGGTTTTACAGTTGGGCTAATCCAATTTCACCCACAGAGAAATCATCCCATGCCATATATATATACTTTTCAACAGGCTTTTTTATGGGCCACCGTAAAAGCCATTCAAGTAGTGTTGAATATCTCCGTCTCATTGATTTCAACCAGTGAAAAAAAGGGGGTCTTTGTGTCTGTCTGTCTGTTCTCTCTCTGTACATACATATATATGTATCTCTCTCTCTCTCTACCCACAGCTGGTTTCTCTGCTAAAACCCCTCCAAACTCTCCTCTCCTCCGCCACCTGTAAAGTAATTCCGGAATGTTCTCCACAAACTCCCCTGACAGAATGCAAATGAGCAGATTTTTCTAGGGATTCATTCCAGCACTTTTCAGGCGATTAGGGGAAGTCAATCAGATGAATAATATATGGACTATCAAAACGCCACAGTGTGGGGCAGGAGGAGAATGGAGGGGGGAGGTGCCATCAGCAGCTTAGTGACAATACACACTACACCTCTGTGTGCAGGACAGAGACATGGGAGAGGACACGCTACACCTCTGTGTGCAGGACAGAGACATGGGAGAGGACACGCTACACCTCTGTGTGCAGGACAGAGACATGGGAGAGGACACGCTACACCTCTGTGTGCAGGACAGAGACATGGGAGAGGACACGCTACACCTCTGTGTGCAGGACAGAGAAATAGGAGAGGATTTTGGATGTTGAGTGGAAACTAGACTAAGGACACAAACACTTGGGGCAAAACCTGCACAACACAACACCTGCACAGTCTCCAACAGGTGAAATTAAATTCTATTCTGTTCCATTAAATTCAGCATTCCTCAATTTGCTCAATCCTCAGATATATGCCTACAATAGAAATAACTGAGTGAGTTGACTGGCAGCACTCTTTAAGACCTAACTGCATATTCTGAGGGACAAAAAAGCTATTATTTTAATGCACCTATCTGATCCAGGAGAGGTGACGGTGAGAACAGCAGTCTATGGGGCAGCAGCACAGAGACAGGGGATGATGAGAACAGCTCTCTATGGGGCAGCAGCACAGAGACAGGTGATGATGAGAACAGCATTCTAATGGGCAGCACCACAGAGACAGGTGATGGTGAGAACAGCATTCTAATGGGCAGCACCACAGAGACAGGAGATGATGAGAACAGCAGTCTATGAGGCAGCAGCACAGAGGCAGGTGATGATGAGAACAGCATTCTAATGGGCAGCACCACAGAGACAGGTGATGATGAGAACAGCAGTCTATGAGGCAGCAGCACAGAGGCAGGTGATGATGAGAACAGCATTCTAATGGGCAGCAGCACAGAGACAGGTGATGGTGAGAACAGCAGTCTATGGGGCAGCAGCACAGAGACAGGTGATGGTGAGAACAGCAGTCTATGGGGCAGCAGCACAGAGACAGGTGATGGTGAGAACAGCAGTCTGAGGCAGCAGCACAGAGGCAGGTGATGGTGAGAACAGCAGTCTATGGGGCAGCAGCACAGAGACAGGTGATGGTGAGAACAGCAGTCTGAGGCAGCACCACAGAGGCAGGTGATGGTGAGAACAGCAGTCTGAGGCAGCAGCACAGAGGCAGGTGATGGTGAGAACAGCAGTCTGAGGCAGCAGCACAGAGGCAGGTGATGGTGAGAACAGCAGTCTATGGGGCAGCAGCACAGAGGCAGGTGATGGTGAGAACAGCAGTCTGAGGCAGCAGCACAGAGGCAGGTGATGGTGAGAACAGCAGTCTATGGGGCAGCAGCACAGAGGCAGGTGATGGTGAGAACAGCAGTCTATGGGGCAGCAGCACAGAGGCAGGTGATGGTGAGAACAGCAGTCTGAGGCAGCAGCACAGATGCAGGTGATGTTGAGAACAGCAGTCTATGGGGCAGCAGCACAGAGACAGGTGATGGTGAGAACAGCAGTCTGAGGCAGCAGCACAGAGGCAGGTGATGGTGAGAACAGCAGTCTATGAGGCAGCAGCACGGAGCTGAAGTGTCTCCACTACAAGGCATCACTGCATCCTTCCCTGCGTGGACTCATCACTACCACTCCTCCTATTGATCTGTCCATCTCAAGGCCATAAGACATCACTGTTGACCCCAATCCTGACTCACACATGCCTTCACACCTCCCCTCCTCAGCAGACCTGAGTAACAGAAGGAAAGAGTCATTTGACTTCCTCCCTTCCTCAGCAGACCTGAGTAACAGAAGGAAAGAGTCATTTGACTTCCTCCCTTCCTCAGCAGACCTGAGTAACAGAAGGAAAGAGTCATTTGACTTCCTCCCTTCCTCAGCAGACCTGAGTAACAGAAGGAAAGAGTCGTCTGACTTCCTCCCTTCCTCAGCAGACCTGAGTAACAGAAGGAAAGAGTCGTCTCTGCTTTTAGTCTGTGTGCTCTGTCAAATGATAGCAGGGTCTCTTACACCTGGTCATGTTCATTTTATAGAGGTTGTAGCTCAGTGTAATGGACTAAATACCATTGCAGACATCACAGATGTCGTGTTGATGACTGGGCTGTACTTACAACATGAGTCAACAGGTTTAATTGAATCCATTCCATTTAACATTTGCTTGTGCCCAGCCAGTAACCCGAGGACAGTAGCAGCTGTGTGGCGGTAAGGAGACGTCCTACATCACGTCAGTAACCAACCCCTTGGTAGAAGTAGAGTACTAGAATGAATGGCCGTGTGAGTCATTACTGGGGCTATTTGAACCTTTCTGTGTCTTCCACCTGCCGCGCTCCGCAAGCATTCATCTCCCTACCTTCAAGACCAATGATATCGGAATGCACTGCGCGGGTTGAGCATCGCGCCGCTCATGTGTGTGTGTGTGTGTTCGTGTGTTCGTGTGTGTGTCAAACAGGGAGTAGCAGTACTGAGTGGATGTGCAGGGGTACAAGGTCATTGAGGGAGCCATGTACATTCTGTGCAACTAGAGGTAAAGTAACTAGGCAACATGACAGATAACATAGAGTAGCAGCAGTGTATGTAGTGTGTGTGTATGTAGTGTGTGTGTGTGTGTGTGCGTGTGTGGGTAGAGTCCAGTGTGTGTGTGTGTGTGTGGGTAGAGTCCAGTGTGTGTGCTTAGAGTTAGTACAAAAACAGGTAGTCCAGGTAGCCATCTGATTAGCTATTTAACAGTCTTGTTTAGTAGTCCTACGGCTTGGAGGTAGCAGCCGTTCAGGGTTCTGTTGGTTCCAAACTGGGGGTGGGTGTGTGTGTGTGTGTGTGTGTGTGTGTGAGAGATAACCATGCGGTGAAGTCTGTACCTGCCCTGACAGTCCCTGAGCCCAGGGGATGGAAGCCCCTTATCAGGCGTACTCAGTCCTGCAGTGGAGCGGTGCATCCGTTCACACAGAAACACCACCGCCAAGGAAATATAGGGGGAATAATTAAATACACTGGGGAGGAAAGACACTGATTTATGTGTGTGTGTGTGTGTCTGGTGTGTGCGTTTCTGCCTGTGTGTAAACCTTAATCGCTGTATTTGTAGTCCCTCAGCGAGCGGTCCTAGACCAGGGGGAAATGAAAGAGAGACTGCAGGGGGAGAAAAAAATGATCAGGAAAATAATAAGTCTCGGTTCCGACACAAATATTACTCCGCTGTGATGGATGATAGTTGAAAGCCGAGGAGAGAGAAACTTCAAAGACTTCTTTACAGTGGCAGAGAAATGTTGGGAAGAGGACAAATTGAACTGGGTGTCTTTGTGTAAGACCCAATAACAATCCAAAGAAGGCTGTGTGTGTGTGTGTGAGTGTGAGATTGAGTGTGTGTGTGAGAGAGAGAGAGAGAGAGAGAAACAGAGGAGACTGAGTCATGGCCATAATTAAAGGAGTCCGGCAGCAGAGAGATCTCACACTGAGCAGTCATCAATGCTCTGGTGTTGACTGACAGGCAGGAAGACAGGTGACATCTGAGGCAGACTGAATAAAGAGAATACTGTAGAGACTAAACATTGCTGACTGACATTTCTCTCTAATGCAATGAGATGCTGAACACTAGACCATGTGAGGTCAGAAGAGGAGTAACTCTCCAAAGTCAAATTGTTCAATCATGAAGACTAAATGTAACCTAACGCCTCAATTCAGTCTTATGTAGCAACATTTGAAATTGTGTGTTTTACATTGCATAAAGGTAGAGACTGACAGCTACAAAATAGTATATCATACACTGCAGTTGACGAACAACGCTCAAGTAATTCTACTTTGAAAGGTGATAAACTTGTAACCCCACTTTTGAGAAAATGGCCCTTGAATGTTTTGGTACACCTACTGGAGAGCTCTTCTTTGTGTACACCTATTCACAATCGTTCACACCCTCTTAAGCCTTAGAAGATTCACACGTGAAGCCATGTGGTAGACAGAGAGAGTAAGGTAGCGTAGTAAACAATCACAGATTTCAAGACTAATACTGGTGAAAGTAGGACTCTACAATAAGGAAAAACTACAGGTAAAAATACACTTTATGCTCATCTGACTTTGGTGCATGTTGCTCTTCACATGACAAACACACACTATATCAAATAATGCACAGGATACAGAAGGTGTAAACGGTACAGTGAAATAGTTACTTGCTTATATACAGAGTAGCAATATGAAAAATAGAAAGTGTCCAGATAAAAATATTGTGTAAATATTTTATATTTATTAAATGTTGCTTATCTAGACACTAGGGGTGTGCCGAGTAGTCGGACAAAACAAGTATCATAACGGATATGGGCTATTTTCGGGATACGATTATGATCCAAGTATTTTTTGCAATTATCTGTGTTCGTAAAAAAGTTTTTCTGGGTGCCAGAAAGCATGTTTCTCACGTGTCAGTCACACCGTTTCTAAACCATACTGTACTGTCTTTGAGTCAGTCATGTATGTGGTCTAAATAACTCAACAGGATAGTTTGCCTGTCTGTAAAGAGAAGGGCGGGCTGTATGTTTATCCTGCTGCTCTGATTGGATAGAGTGAAACTGTATTTCTCTGTCCACTCACTTCATAGCTTCACCCGATCCCTTTTCCTGGCATGTTTTTGGTTATACCCTTGGTATACGGTCTGATATACCACGGCTTTCATCCAGTCAGCATTCAAGGCTCGAACCACCCAGTTTATAATTACTATCAAGCTATCAATGTACATAATATCTAAAAAGTGGGGCAAGAGTAGGGAAAAAATATGAAGCGCTAATGTGCATTCTGACTGAGTGACAGTAAACCTGGCTGCCCTCTGTAAATTGAGGACACAGACACACACACATACACACCCACCCCTCTGCACGCTGTTCCTAATCTGCAGCTTTTTTGCAGTGATATTTTGCCAACATCTATATAGGCATATTAAAAGCATCCAATCCGACTATCTACTGTCAATTTACGGATACGATTACGAATACGAGTATGGCCATTGTCGGCACACCCCTATCAGACACAATTGTCTAAATTGATGGGCCATGTGAATGAAATGCTATTACCACCCCCCAGCCACATCTAGCTAAGTGGATCACTATTATCTAGACATGTACACATGTTCATGAAATACAATAGATGGCCCTAATCACCCCCAGACACACCTGCCTAACTTGATGGGTCATGTAATCGTGATCTGCCGAAGTGGAATCATTTGCTTAGACATGTAGCTAGCTAGATAAACAATAAATCATAATCCTAACCCATACTTCTAGCAATACAAACTGATTATCATAGCTAGCCACCGTACATGAAATGCTGTAGAATGAATCTGCAGGTAGCTAAAGCTAACCAACTAGGTTCAATGTTAGCTAGCTAGGTTACATTAGGCTATAATTAGCAATGCAAATGCCTTTCTGAGATACAAATAATATTATCACACAGATCATACACGTAACGTTAGTGAGCCAGAGAGCAAACGTTCGCTAGCTGGCTAACAGTACGCTTTAACTTGCAATTCTGACAATTCTTTATCCCTTTACACTTGTGTGTATAAGGTAGTAGTTTTGGAATTGTTAGGTTAGATTACTCGTTGGTTATTACTGCATTGTCGGAACTAGAAGCACAAGCATTTAGCTACACTCTCATTAACATCTGCTAACCATGTGTATGTGACAAATAAATTTGATTTGATTTGATTTGAATTAGAAACGTATAATATCTGATAATGTAGCTAGACTCTTACCCGTATACATGTATCAACGCTTCAAGGCAGACTAGAACCCCTTTAACTATGTTTTGTTTGCACAGCTTGTTTAACCCACATGGTTTCAAGTCACTCCGGTTGACCGTGTGCAGAAAGTAGTCCATCACAACTGTTTCCCACTGATCTTTGTCGATAGCGCCTGCTAAATTCAAGGCAGCAATGATGTTGAGAGCAATAGCAACACTTTTGCAGTTCTCCATGGCTAACATTATATCTTTCAAAAAAACCCTCGGTAGCAAGTATTATCTATACATACTGAGCAGCTCATGCTACATGGCAGACCAACACTCATCTCTCGGCATGTCCAGCCCATGCATTATCTCAGCCAATCATGGCTAGTGGGAAGTTCCCGGTCTTTTTCCGTCGCTAAACCAACTAGGCTCATAATTTAACAATTTGATTCGTATTTACAGATGGCATACAAGTTTATTCCTTAGCGCATTAAATTTCACGTTCCAAAAGGCATTTCAGCCACAAAAAAAATATTGAAATAAATGTTCAAATGCCTCTCCTGTGAAGTAGTGACGTGCGACATACTTCCTGATAGCTTCCTGAAACGGGTCACAAATGGCAGAACCGCTGAGTCTTTTCATAAGCATCAACTTCTGTTTTAGTGTGGGGGGGGGGGGGGGGCTACTCACATTTGATTGGGTAAGACCTTCAACACACTGCCGTCAACGTGGCTCACATTACTTGACAATCACCTCACATGAACATATTTCCCATCGGGCCTGGTGTCAAATCAACGAAGGGGCGACAATGAAAAAGCGTGTTATCACCTGGAGATTAGAAAAACATGGAGGGTCTCAACACACTAGCTTAACAGTCCTACCCGTCATAGTCAGGTGCTGTTTGAGTGATAGGTGATAATGTCTCGGCTCCAGTGACAATGGTAAAGTGATGGATGATGTGATGATGATATGGGTGGGAGTGTGCGTGTGTGTGCATACCCACGTGGGTGTGTGTGTGTGGTGCTATGGCTATACTTCCCGAGAGAACATAGCAGCGGATCGACACAGAGAAAGCTCATTGAAACTAGTGCTTAAGTGTGAAGCTGTCACAGCCAGTCAAATGTCCCAATCTTGGAATAATAAAGATGACTTGACTTGAAGGCTGAACTACTGTAGCCAGTCTGAACAGGGAATGAAGGGTGGAGAGAAGGAGGAGAGGAAGAGTGTTCATGACCTCTGAAGCATTGGTACTGAGATCATTAAAGCATTCATTAGAACGTCATTACGATGTAATTACAACGTCATGCCCCCTCGCTGCCCCGTGTAGAGGGCCTACATATGTAGGATTTTAATTTGATCACCGTGTTGCAGGATAACTTTCCTGTAATGCAGGACATGTAAAAAATAGTTTACGTTTTAAAAAGGCTTCTGAAGTTTCTAATTTCCAATTTTAAAATGTCAGACTTGATTTTCCCTTACAAAAAATGTATTAACCCCTACAAAAACGTCCATTAATTATAATCCACATAACAATTCAAATTATTTTCCTACTGTAGCAAACTGGCTCAAATTCAGATCATACATCTGTAGGCTAACTCCCACACCGGCTGCTTGCACAGCATGGGAGAAAGAGAAAATACCGACACAACCCCAGTCTGAGATCTACAAGAGAGGATAGGAATACATTAATTTAGATTGGGTGGAAAGGCAGGCACTGAGAAGGTTACATTTATCATAATACTGTATGAATCCAAGTGCATTGCAGCATTTCTCTCCAGGAAATTGTTCTTCTCCATACCTGATTAAACACAACGTCCCAGACACCTGCTTTCAGACTAAAACCTGTTACCCTACAGAACCTGGGTTGTATTTATTTGGCACACCGTCGCAAAACCTTTTTGCAACAAAAAAATGAAAGTGAATGCTTCTTATTGGACAAGTTCAGGTAGTCCCTCCCAGTTTCGTCCCGTTTGTCTTCCGTTTGGTACTTAATGAATACAACCCGCTAGATCCAGGTTTATATTGAATCAGTCTTTCTGTGTCTTCTCCTGTCCATATCTGGCCTTGGCACCTTCTCTCTCTCCCCTGTGTGTCTAACGCTGAGCCTAAGACGAAGGGGCTTAGACTCACGTTCAGTCAGGAGATCCAAGGGAGGAGGGGAAGAAGGGAGGAAGAGTGGGGGATAAAGGAAGTGGAAAGGCATTATCCCGACAGGATGGTAATGCATATTTATGCCTCAGCCATATTGTTCCTATTACTCTAGGTACTCCACAGTATGTTGTAATAGACTGGTGTCAGGGAAGAGATGCTCGAAACACTCCTGTTTTACCATGGCCTGTCTGCTCTGTAGTGTGGGACAACACCTGTCTTATCAAGCTTCCTCAATAAGTGCTATAGTTAGTGTGTGTGTGTGGGTGTGTGTGAGAGTTATCCGTATCTGACTATACTGAAGTAGGGTAATGTGTATGTAGTGTTTGGGAGATGGCATGTGTCTCCTGTGGTATGTCAGCAAACATGAGAATAGCAAGCTTGTCTACAGTGCATTCGGAATGTATTCAGACCCCTTGACTTTTTCCACAGTTTGTTACGTTGCAGCCTTATTCAAAAATGTATTAAATCATTTTTTTGGTTCATCAATCTACATACAATACCCCATAATGACAAAGCTCCGAGACAGGATTGTGTCGAGTCACAGATCTTGGGAAGGGTACCAAAAATGTCTGCATTATAGATGGTACCCAAGAACACAGTGGTCTCCATTGACTTACCTCAGTCTGATGTGAAGGTTCACCTTCCAACAGGCCAATTGTGCTTCAACAAAGTACTGAGTAAAGGGTCTGAATACTAATGTAAATGTGATATTTCAGTTTTTTACTTTCCGAATGCACTGTATGTCATGTATCAACTTAGAGTGAAGGAAACACAAGCATATTGTCTTAATGTGTCTTAATAGGGTGTTGGGCCACTAGGAGCCAGAACAGCTTCGATGCACCCTGGCATAGATTCTACGAGTGTCTGGAACTCTATTGGAGGGATGCAACACCATTCTACCATGGGGAATTCCATCATTTGGTGTTGTTGATGGTGGTGGAAAACGCCGTCTCAGGCTCCAGAATCTCCCAGAAGTGTTCAATTGGGTTGAGATCTGGTGACTGAGACGGCCATGGCACATGGTTTACGTTGTTTTCATGCTCATCCAACCATTCAGTGATGACTCGTGCCCTGTGGATGGGGGCATTGTCATCCTGGAAGAGACCATTCCATCAGGATATAAATTATTCACCATAGGTCTGTGATCACTCAAAATGGCTTTCTATTTGTTGGCATTTACCTTGCCCTCTTTAAATTGGTTGAGTGGACCTCAACCATGCCAGGAATATGCACCCCACACCATAACAGAACTGCCAGAACCCTAACTTACTCCAGTGTTTCCTTTATGTTTCCTGTATGTGTAAAGGTGTGTGAAGTGTCGAGAGTATTCGTATGCCTTTGTCACCCTGTCAAGTGTGTGTTGAACGTGTTAGTATGGACATGTGTGTGTGTGTGTATGTGTGGGTGTATCTTGGTAGAAGCCTATATGATGTAACGTGTATAATTGAATATCTCCTTGAAAACAGGTCAGTTCAACTACTCAGCTGAGAGATTCAGACTCATATAATAGTTGTTTCCTGTATTTCTAATCCTTCCCTCCAAGATCCCTCTACACTCCACCTCAGTAGTGTCCCGGTGGGCAGTGGCCATGTCGCTTCAATAGAGATATATATATGAGAGAGAGAGAAAAGAGAGAGAGAGAGAAAAGAGAGAGAGAGAGAGAGAGGGAGAGATCTGGGCTGTAAAGGTTAAATACCTCTGTCCAATAACACAGGAGGAGGAGGAGACATACTGTGCTGAACAGAGGTTCAAGAGAGAGAACTGAATGAACCCATTAAAGCTCTGTTCCCTTGAATCCTTTCTCTAAGGGACCTCACACACCGCACTGAATTTTCATCTGCTATTCATCTGCGGTCCGTCTGCTGTTCGTTCGGTGCTGTGTGTTTAACAATGGAACCGCTGGGCCCCCTTTGAGCTAATGAGCACTCTGACTGCAACATTCTAACAGTGTAATTACTACATTTCATATATGCTATTGCAAAAACAGTCATTTGGTTTAGTTTACGAAGGTCTTACAGGTCTTATTAATACTAAAAACCTGTTCCCCTACTTTTTTTTAAATGACACAAATAACACCATAGCAGTTTATGTTAGTGTATGTTACTGTAGGCTCTACCTTATTCGTGGAGTGCCTTAGTTACAACTATGTGTTGGAACATGGTAAAAGCTTATTTTTATTATAACGTCAAAATAAATCAATACTCCAACCACCAAGACGCATGGTCAGCAAGACGTGCGATCAAATTATGAAATCATTCATAGCCTAAACATCATTATAAGCGCCAAGTGTGCTTGATAAATAGTACAAATCTGCACAAAAGCAATAATGGCATTATAATGAATATAACTGCTGATATAACAGCAGTCAAAAATAGTCAATGATTGTCTGCTTTTACATGGTAAAATGTCACATAAACAATGAAAGCTAGTGAATGCGTTGCTGATGTTGTTTTCTGCTTGAGATATAGGGCCTGATCTCTCAGTGATGACATTTTGTTGTGCTCATAATCAACCATTGTAGCATTGTCACCAGCTTGTTCTATTCACCGGTGCCGTCCTTCCTCTCTCCTGTCTCACAGTTTCATTTGGTGGTGGCGAGGGCACCTGCTCAGTGAGCACCATTCTGGCTTTTAGCGCTTAGGTCTCGGAGGTTCAGACTGAGGGTCAGAATCAGAAGAATAATCATCAGAGATGTCATGGCTCATTTCAGTATAGTTTAGGTTCAGTTTCGAGGAAATCATCAGGGTGATTATAAACTGGGCACATCACCTTCAACTGTCGGGAGAAGGGGGTGAGCAGGCCCTACTATCGGGAGAAGGGGGTGAGCAGGCCCTACTGTCGGTAGAAGAAGGTGAGCAGGCCCTACTATCGGGAGAAGGGGGTGAGCAGGCCCTACTATCGGGAGAAGGGGGTGAGCAGGCCCTAATATCGGGAGAAGGGGGTGAGCAGGCCCTACTATCGGGAGAAGGGGGTGAGCAGGCCCTAATATCGGGAGAAGGGGGTGAGCAGGCCCTACTATCGGGAGAAGGGGGTGAGCAGGACCTACTATCGGGAGAAGAAGGTGAGCAGGCCCTACTATCGGGAGAAGGGGGTGAGCAGGCCCTACTGTCGGTAAAAGAAGGTGAGCAGGCCCTACTATCGGGAGAAGGGGGTGAGCAGGCCCTACTATCGGGAGGAGGTGGTGAGCAGGCCCTACTATTGGGAGAAGGGGTGAGCAGGCCCTACTGTCGGGAGAAGGGGGTGAGCAGGCCCTACTATCGGGAGAAGGGGGTGAGCTAGGCCCTACTATCGGGAGAAGGGGGTGAACAGGCCCTACTATCGGGAGAAGAAGGTGAGCAGGCCCTACTATCGGGAGAAGAAGGTGAGCAGGCCCTAATATCGGGAGAAGGGCGTGAGCAGGCCCTGCTGTCGGGAGAAGGAGGTGAGCAGGCCCTACTGTCGGTAAAAGAAGGTGAGCAGGCCCTACTATCGGGAGAAGGGGGTGAGCAGGCCCTACTATCGGGAGAAGGCGGTGAGCAGGCCCTACTATCGGGAGAAGGGGGTGAGCAGGCCCTACTATCGGGAGAAGGGGGTGAGCAGGCCCTACTATCGTGAGAAGAAGGTGAGCAGGCCCTACTATCGGGAGAAGAAGGTGAGCAGGCCCTACTATCGGGAGAAGGGGGTGAGCAGGCCCTACTATCGGGAGAAGGGGATGAGCAGGCCCTACTGTCAGTAAAAGAAGGTGAGCAGTCCCTACTATCGGGAGAAGGGGGTGAGCAGGCCCTACTATCGGGAGGAGGTGGTGAGCAGGCCCTACTATCAGGAGAAGGGGTGAGCAGGCCCTACTATCGGGAGAAGGGGGTGAGCAGGCCCTACTGTCGGTAGAAGAAGGTGAGCAGGCCCTACTATTGGGAGAAGGGGGTGAGCAGGCCCTACTATTGGGAGAAGGGGGTGAGCAGGCCCTAATATCGGGAGAAGGGGGTGAGCAGGCCCTACTATCGGGAGAAGGGGGTGAGCAGGCCCTAATATCGGGAGAAGGGGGTGAGCAGGCCCTACTATCGGGAGAAGGGGGTGAGCAGGACCTACTATCGGGAGAAGAAGGTGAGCAGGCCCTACTATCGGGAGAAGGGGGTGAGCAGGCCCTACTGTCGGTAAAAGAAGGTGAGCAGGCCCTACTATCGGGAGAAGGGGGTGAGCAGGCCCTACTATCGAGAGGAGGTGGTGAACAGGCCCTACTATCGGGAGAAGGGGTGAGCAGGCCCTACTGTCGGGAGAAGGGGGTGAGCAGGCCCTATTATCGGGAGAAGGGGGTGAGCAGGCCCTACTATCGGGAGAAGGGGGTGAACAGGCCCTACTATCGGGAGAAGAAGGTGAGCAGGCCCTACTATCGGGAGAAGAAGGTGAGCAGGCCCTACTATCGGGAGAAGGGTGTGAGCAGGCCCTGCTGTCGGGAGAAGGAGGTGAGCAGGCCCTACTGTCGGTAAAAGAAGGTGAGCAGGCCCTACTATCGGGAGAAGGGGGTGAGCAGGCCCTACTATCGGGAGAAGGCGGTGAGCAGGCCCTACTATCGGGAGAAGGGGGTGAGCAGGCCCTACTATCGGGAGAAGGGGGTGAGCAGGCCCTACTATCGGGAGAAGAAGGTGAGCAGGCCCTACTATCGGGAGAAGAAGGTGAGCAGGCCCTACTATCGGGAGAAGGGGGTGAGCAGGCCCTAATATCGGGAGAAGGGGGTGAGCAGGCCCTACTGTCGGTAAAAGAAGGTGAGCAGGCCCTACTATTGGGAGAAGGGGGTGAGCAGGCCCTACTATCGGGAGGAGGCGGTGAGCAGGCCCTACTATCGGGAGAAGGGGGTGAGCAGGCCCTACTATCGGGAGAAGGGGGTGAGCAGGCCCTACTATCGGGAGAAGAAGGTGAGCAGGCCCTACTATCGGGAGAAGAAGGTGAGCAGGCCCTACTATCGGGAGAAGGGGGTGAGCAGGCCCTAATATCGGGAGAAGGGGGTGAGCAGGCCCTACTGTCGGTAAAAGAAGGTGAGCAGGCCCTACTATTGGGAGAAGGGGGTGAGCAGGCCCTACTATCGGGAGGAGGTGGTGAGCAGGCCCTACTATCGGTAGAAGGGGTGAGCAGGCCCTACTATCGGGAGAAGAAGGTGAGCAGGCCCTACTATCGGGAGAAGGAGGTGAGCAGGCCCTACTGTCGGGAGAAGAGGGTGAGCAGGCCCTACTGTCGGTAGAAGGGGGTGAGCAGGCCCTACTATCGGGAGAAGGAGGTGAGCAGGCCCTACTATCGGGAGAAGGGGTGAGCAGGCCCTACTATCGGGAGAAGGGGGTGAGCAGGCCCTACTATTGGGAGAAGAAGGTGAGCAGGCCCTACTATCGGAAGAAGGAGGTGAGCAGGCCCTACTGTCGGGGGAAGGAGGTGAGCAGGCCCTACTGTCAGTAAAAGAAGGTGAGCAGGCCCTACTATCGGGAGAAAGGGGTGAGCAGGCCCTACTATCGGGAGAAGGGGGTGAGCAGGCCCTACTATCGGGAGAAGGGAGTGAGCAGGCCCTACTATCGGGAGAAGGGCGTGAGCAGGCCCTACTATCGGGAGAAGAAGGTGAGCAGGCCCTACTATCGGCAGAAGAAGGTGAGCAGGCCCTACTGTCAGGAGAAGAGGGTGAGCAGGCCCTACTGTCGGTAGAAGGGAGTGTGCATGCCCTACTGTCGGTAGAAGAAGGTGAGCAGGCCCTACTGTCGGGAGAAGAAGGTGAGCAGGCCCTACTGTCGGGAGAAGGAGGTGAGCAGGCCCTACTGTCGGGAGAAGGAGGTGAGCAGGCCCTAATGTCAGGAGAAGGGGGTGAGCAGGCCCTACTCTCGGGAGAAGAAGGTGAGCAGGCCCTACTATTGGGAGAAGGGGGTGAGCAGGCCCTACTGTCGGTAAAAGAAGGTGAGCAGGCCCTACTATTGGGAGAAGGGGGTGAGCAGGCCCTACTGTCGGGAGAAGGAGGTGAGCAGGCCCTACTGTCGGTAGAAGAAGGTGAGCAGGCCCTACTATCGGGAGAAGGGAGTGAGCAGGCCCTACTATCGGGAGAAGGGTGTGAGCAGGCCCTACTATCGGGAGAAGAAGGTGAGCAGGCCCTACTATCGGGAGAAGAAGGTGAGCAGGCCCTACTGTCGGGAGAAGAGGGTGAGCAGGCCCTACTGTCGGTAGAAGGGGGTGTGCATGCCCTACTGTCGGTAGAAGAAGGTGAGCAGGCCCTACTGTCGGGAGAAGAAGGTGAGCAGGCCCTACTGTCGGGAGAAGGAGGTGAGCAGGCCCTACTATCGGGAGGAGGTGGTGAGCAGGCCCTACTATCGGGAGAAGGGGTGAGCAGGCCCTACTATCGGGAGAAGAAGGTGAGCAGGCCCTACTATCGGGAGAAGAAGGTGAGCAGGACCTACTATCGGGAGAAGAAGGTGAGCAGGCCCTACTGTCGGGAGAAGAGGGTGAGCAGACCCTACTGTCGGTAGAAGGGGGTGAGCAGGCCCTACTATCGGGAGAAAGAGGTGAGCAGGCCCTACTGTCGGTAGAAGGGGTGAGCAGGCCCTACTATCGGGAGAAGGGGGTGAGCAGGCCCTACTATTGGGAGAAGAAGGTGAGCAGGCCCTACTATCGGGAGAAGGAGGTGAGCAGGCCCTACTGTCGGGGGAAGGAGGTGAGCAGGCCCTACTGTCAGTAAAAGAAGGTGAGCAGGCCCTACTATCGGGAGAAGGGGGTGAGCAGGCCCTACTATCGGGAGAAGGGAGTGAGCAGGCCCTACTATCGGGAGAAGGGTGTGAGCAGGCCCTACTATCGGGAGAAGAAGGTGAGCAGGCCCTACTATCGGGAGAAGAAGGTGAGCAGGCCCTACTGTCGGGAGAAGAGGGTGAGCTGGCCCTACTGTCGGTAGAAGGGGGTGTGCATGCCCTACTGTCGGTAGAAGAAGGTGAGCAGGCCCTACTGTCGGGAGAAGAAGGTGAGCAGGCCCTACTGTCGGGAGAAGGAGGTGAGCAGGCCCTACCGTCGGGAGAAGGAGGTGAGCAGGCCCTAATGTCGGGAGAAGGGGTTGAGCAGGCCCTACTCTCGGGAAAAGAGGGTGAGCAGGCCTTACTATTGGGAGAAGGGGGTGAGCAGGCCCTACTGTCGGTAAAAGAAGGTGAGCAGGCCCTACTATCGGGGGAAGGAGGTGAGCAGGCCCTACTATCGGGAGAAGGGGGTGAGCAGGCCCTACTATCGGGAGAAGGAGGTGAGCAGGCCCTACTATCGGGAGAAGGGGTGAGCAGGCCCTACTATCGGGAGAAGGGGGTGAGTAGGCCCTACTATCAGGAGAAGAAGGTGAGCAGGCCCTACTGTCTGGAGAAGGAGGTGAGCAGGCCCTACTGTCGGTAGAAGAAGGTGAGCAGGCCCTACTGTCGGGAGAAGGAGGTGAGCAGGCCCTACTATCGGGAGGAGGTGGTGAGCAGGCCCTACTATCAGGAGAAGGGGTGAGCAGGCCCTACTATCGGGAGAAGAAGGTGAGCAGGCCCTACTATCGGGAGAAGAAGGTGAGCAGGCCCTACTATCGGGAGAAGAAGGTGAGCAGGCCCTACTGTCGGGAGAAGAGGGTGAGCAGGCCCTACTGTCGGTAGAAGGGGGTGTGCATGCCCTACTGTCGGTAGAAGAAGGTGAGCAGGCCCTACTGTCGGGAGAAGGAAGTGAGCAGGCCCTAATGTCGGGAGAAGGAAGTGAGCAGGCCCTAATGTCGGGAGAAGGGGGTGAGCAGGCCCTACTATCGGGAGAAGGGGGTGAGCAGGCCCTACTATCGGGAGAAGGAGGTGAGCAGGCCCTACTATCGGGAGAAGGGGTGAGCAGGCCCTACTATCGGGAGAAGGGGGTGAGCAGGCCCTACAAGCAGGAGAAGAAGGTGAGCAGGCCCTACTGTCGGGAGAAGGAGATGAGCAGGCCCTACTGTCGGTAGAAGAAGGTGAGCAGGCCCTACTGTCGGGAGAAGGAGGTGAGCAGGCCCTACTATCGGGAGGAGGTGGTGAGCAGGCCCTACTATCGGGAGAAGGGGTGAGCAGGCCCTACTATCGGGAGAAGAAGGTGAGCAGGCCCTACTATCGGGAGAAGAAGGTGAGCAGGACCTACTATCGGGAGAAGAAGGTGAGCAGGCCCTACTGTCGGGAGAAGAGGGTGAGCAGGCCCTACTGTCGGTAGAAGGGGGTGAGCAGGCCCTACTATCGGGAGAAAGAGGTGAGCAGGCCCTACTATCGGTAGAAGGGGTGAGCAGGCCCTACTATCGGGAGAAGGGGGTGAGCAGGCCCTACTATTGGGAGAAGAAGGTGAGCAGGCCCTACTATCGGGAGAAGGAGGTGAGCAGGCCCTACTGTCAGTAAAAGAAGGTGAGCAGGCCCTACTATCGGGAGAAGGGGGTGAGCAGGCCCTACTATCGGGAGAAGGGGGTGAGCAGGCCCTACTATCGGGAGAAGGGAGTGAGCAGGCCCTACTATCGGGAGAAGGGTATGAGCAGGCCCTACTATCGGGAGAAGAAGGTGAGCAGGCCCTACTATCGGGAGAAGAAGGTGAGCAGGCCCTACTGTCGGGAGAAGAGGGTGAGCAGGCTCTACTGTCGGTAGAAGGGGGTGTGCATGCCCTACTGTCGGTAGAAGAAGGTGAGCAGGCCCTACTGTCGGGAGAAGAAGGTGAGCAGGCCCTACTGTCGGGAGAAGGAGGTGAGCAGGCCCTACCGTCGGGAGAAGGAGGTGAGCAGGCCCTAATGTCGGGAGAAGGGGGTGAGCAGGCCCTACTCTCGGGAGTAGAAGGTGAGCAGGCCCTACTATTGGGAGAAGGGGGTGAGCAGGCCCTACTGTCGGTAAAAGAAGGTGAGCAGGCCCTACTATCGGGGGAAGGGGGTGAGCAGGCCCTACTATCGGGAGAAGGAGGTGAGCAGGCCCTACTATCGGGAGAAGGGGGTGAGCAGGCCCTACTATCGGGAGAAGGAGGTGAGCAGGCCCTACTATCGGGAGAAGGGGTGAGCAGGCCCTACTATCGGGAGAAGGGGGTGAGTAGGCCCTACTATCAGGAGAAGAAGGTGAGCAGGCCCTACTGTCGGGAGAAGCAGGTGAGCAGGCCCTACTGTCGGTAGAAGAAGGTGAGCAGGCCCTACTGTCGGGAGAAGGAGGTGAGCAGGCCCTACTATCGGGAGGAGGTGGTGAGCAGGCCCTACTATAAGGAGAAGGGGTGAGCAGGCCCTACTATCGGGAGAAGAAGGTGAGCAGGCCCTACTATCGGGAGAAGAAGGTGAGCAGGCCCTACTATCGGGAGAAGAAGGTGAGCAGGCCCTACTGTCGGGAGAAGAGGGTGAGCAGGCCCTACTGTCGGTAGAAGGGGGTGTGCATGCCCTACTGTCGGTAGAAGAAGGTGAGCAGGCCCTACTGTCGGGAGAAGAAGGTGAGCAGGCCCTACTGTCGGGAGAAGGAAGTGAGCAGGCCCTAATGTCGGGAGAAGGGGGTGAGCAGGCCCTACTCTCGGGAGAAGAAGGTGAGCAGGCCCTACTATTGGGAGAAGGGGGTGAGCAGGCCCTACTGTCAGTAAAAGAAGGTGAGCAGGCCCTACTATCGGGAGAAGGGGGTGAGCAGGCCCTACTATCGGGAGAAGGAGGTGAGCAGGCCCTACTATCGGGAGAAGGGGGTGAGCAGGCCCTACTATCGGGAGAAGGAGGTGAGCAGGCCCTACTATCGGGAGAAGGAGGTGAGCAGGCCCTACTATCGGGAGAAGGGGTGAGCAGGCCCTACTATCGGGAGAAGGGGGTGAGCAGGCCCTACTATCAGGAGAAGAATTTGAGCAGGCCCTACTGTCGGGAGAAGGAGGTGAGCAGGCCCTACTATCGGGAGAAGGGGGTGAGCAGGCCCTACTATCGGGAGAAGGGGGTGAGCAGGCCCTACTATCGGGAGAAGGGAGTGAGCAGGCCCTACTATCGGGAGAAGGGCGTGAGCAGGCCCTACTATCGGGAGAAGAAGGTGAGCAGGCCCTACTGTCGGGAGAAGAGGGTGAGCAGGCCCTACTGTCGGTAGAAGGGGGTGTGCATGCCCTACTATCGGGAGAAGGGGTGAGCAGGCCCTACTATCGGGAGAAGAGGGTGAGCAGGCCCTACTATCGGGAAAAGAAGGTGAGCAGGCCCTACTGTCGGGAGAAGAGGGTGAGCAGGTCCTACTGTCGGTAGAAGGGGGTGAGCAGGCCCTACTATCGGGAGAAGGAGGTGAGCAGGCCCTACTATCGGGAGAAGGGGTGAGCAGGCCCTACTATCGGGACAAGGGGGTGAGCAGGCCCTACTATTGGGAGAAGAATGTGAGCAGGCCCTACTATCGGGAGAAGGAGGTGAGCAGGCCCTACTGTCGGGGGAAGGAGGTGAGCAGGCCCTACTGTCAGTAAAAGAAGGTGAGCAGGCCCTACTATCGGGAGAAGGGGGTGAGCAGGCCCTACTATCGGGAGAAGGGGGTGAGCAGGCCCTACTATCGGGAGAAGGGAGTGAGCAGGCCCTACTATCGGGAGAAGGGCGTGAGCAGGCCCTACTATCGGGAGAAGAAGGTGAGCAGGCCCTACTGTCGGTAGAAGAAGGTGAGCAGGCCCTACTGTCGGGAGAAGAAGGTGAGCAGGCCCTACTATCGGGAGAAGAAGGTGAGCAGGCCCTACTGTCGGGAGAAGAGGGTGAGCAGGCCCTACTGTCGGTAGAAGGGGGTGTGCATGCCCTACTGTCGGTAGAAGAAGGTGAGCAGGCCCTACTGTCGGGAGAAGAAGGTGAGCAGGCCCTACTGTCGGGAGAAGGAGGTGAGCAGGCCCTACCGTCGGGAGAAGGAGGTGAGCAGGCCCTAATGTCGGGAGAAGGGGGTGAGCAGGCCCTACTCTCGGGAGAAGAAGGTGAGCAGGCCCTACTATTGGGAGAAGGGGGTGAGCAGGCCCTACTGTCGGTAAAAGAAGGTGAGCAGGCCCTACTATCGGGGGAAGGGGGTGAGCAGGCCCTACTATCGGGAGAAGGAGGTGAGCAGGCCCTACTATCGGGAGAAGGGGGTGAGCAGGCCCTACTATCGGGAGAAGGAGGTGAGCAGGCCCTACTATCGGGAGAAGGGGTGAGCAGGCCCTACTATCGGGAGAAGGGGGTGAGTAGGCCCTACTATCAGGAGAAGAAGGTGAGCAGGCCCTACTGTCGGGAGAAGCAGGTGAGCAGGCCCTACTGTCGGTAGAAGAAGGTGAGCAGGCCCTACTGTCGGGAGAAGGAGGTGAGCAGGCCCTACTATCGGGAGGAGGTGGTGAGCAGGCCCTACTATAAGGAGAAGGGGTGAGCAGGCCCTACTATCGGGAGAAGAAGGTGAGCAGGCCCTACTATCGGGAGAACAAGGTGAGCAGGCCCTACTATCGGGAGAAGAAGGTGAGCAGGCCCTACTGTCGGGAGAAGAGGGTGAGCAGGCCCTACTGTCGGTAGAAGGGGGTGTGCATGCCCTACTGTCGGTAGAAGAAGGTGAGCAGGCCCTACTGTCGGGAGAAGAAGGTGAGCAGGCCCTACTGTCGGGAGAAGGAAGTGAGCAGGCCCTAATGTCGGGAGAAGGGGGTGAGCAGGCCCTACTCTCGGGAGAAGAAGGTGAGCAGGCCCTACTATTGGGAGAAGGGGGTGAGCAGGCCCTACTGTCAGTAAAAGAAGGTGAGCAGGCCCTACTATCGGGAGAAGGGGGTGAGCAGGCCCTACTATCGGGAGAAGGAGGTGAGCAGGCCCTACTATCGGGAGAAGGGGGTGAGCAGGCCCTACTATCGGGAGAAGGAGGTGAGCAGGCCCTACTATCGGGAGAAGGAGGTGAGCAGGCCCTACTATCGGGAGAAGGGGTGAGCAGGCCCTACTATCGGGAGAAGGGGGTGAGCAGGCCCTACTATCAGGAGAAGAATTTGAGCAGGCCCTACTGTCGGGAGAAGGAGGTGAGCAGGCCCTACTATCGGGAGAAGGGGGTGAGCAGGCCCTACTATCGGGAGAAGGGGGTGAGCAGGCCCTACTATCGGGAGAAGGGAGTGAGCAGGCCCTACTATCGGGAGAAGGGCGTGAGCAGGCCCTACTATCGGGAGAAGAAGGTGAGCAGGCCCTACTATCGGGAGAAGAAGGTGAGCAGGCCCTACTGTCGGGAGAAGAGGGTGAGCAGGCCCTACTGTCGGTAGAAGGGGGTGTGCATGCCCTACTATCGGGAGAAGGGGTGAGCAGGCCCTACTATCGGGAGAAGAAGGTGAGCAGGCCCTACTATCGGGAAAAGAAGGTGAGCAGGCCCTACTGTCGGGAGAAGAGGGTGAGCAGGTCCTACTGTCGGTAGAAGGGGGTGAGCAGGCCCTACTATCGGGAGAAGGAGGTGAGCAGGCCCTACTATCGGGAGAAGGGGTGAGCAGGCCCTACTATCGGGACAAGGGGGTGAGCAGGCCCTACTATTGGGAGAAGAATGTGAGCAGGCCCTACTATCGGGAGAAGGAGGTGAGCAGGCCCTACTGTCGGGGGAAGGAGGTGAGCAGGCCCTACTGTCAGTAAAAGAAGGTGAGCAGGCCCTACTATCGGGAGAAGGGGGTGAGCAGGCCCTACTATCGGGAGAAGGGGGTGAGCAGGCCCTACTATCGGGAGAAGGGAGTGAGCAGGCCCTACTATCGGGAGAAGGGCGTGAGCAGGCCCTACTATCGGGAGAAGAAGGTGAGCAGGCCCTACTGTCGGTAGAAGAAGGTGAGCAGGCCCTACTGTCGGGAGAAGAAGGTGAGCAGGCCCTACTGTCGGGAGAAGGAGGTGAGCAGGCCCTTTTGCCCTCAGAACAGCCTCAATTCGTTGGGGCATGGACTCTACAAGGTGTCGAAAGCGTTCAACAGGGATGATGGCCCACGTTGACTCCAATGCTTCCCACAGTTGTGTCAAGTTGCCTGGATGTCCTTTGGGTGGTGGACCATTCTTGACACACACAGGAAACTGTTGAGCGTGAAAAACCCAGCAGCGTTGTAGTTCTTGACACACTTAAACCGGTGTGCCTTGAACCTACCACCATACCCTGTTCAAAGACACTTAAATATTTTGTGTTGCCCGTTCATCCTCTGTATGGTACACACACACACAATCCACGTCTCAATTGTCTCAAGGCTTAAAAATCCTTCTTTATCCTGTCTCCTCCCCTTCATCTACACTCATTGAAGTGGATTTAAAAGGTGACATCAATAAGGGATCATAGTTTTCACCTGGTCAGTCTACGTCATGGAAAGAGCAGGTGTTCTTAATGTTTTGTACACTCAGGGGAGCACATAATAAATACCACAGTAATAACTCATTCATTCATGAGCAGTCCAAATGACATGCTATAGCGGTTCTAGTGTTAAGGGGCCCACACTGACTGCCGTCATTTTCGCATGATTCTAAAGGTGGAATCGGTTTGCACTTAGTTTGCAAATTACTTGTTGACTGTTCAGTGCTAGGTACTCTCGGCCAGAAAACGTTACGGTGTGTCCTGCTGAGACACACTAAGTAAGACATGCTACACAATGAGAGCTGGGTTTTTATTCTTGACTTGGGCTTACCAGTTGAAAGGGTTTTCGTTCAGTTATCGTGAAGGCTTTTTATCAAAGAGCATTGTACATCTCATCGACTGCAGCACCGCACATGTCAAGGGAAATATTTTGACAGTGTTTCATTTGTGCAAATTTGGGAAAAGCAGGAGGGCAATTCCAGTGTATGGATGTGACATTTCCACACAAAATGAGAAACAAGATGTCTCACAGAATTGACTTATCAAGCATTAATGAAAATGCTAATGGGAATATTTCTATATCCCTCCCTATAAGGGAAGTGTAGACACAGCATTACTATGTTCTAAGTATGCGTTATGGATGTGATGGAAATGAACAGGTACTTTTGGGAGAACAGACACCGGCAAAAGTATTTTTAGGGAAAAAATATTAATAGCCACAAACAATGATTAAAATATAAAAATGTTCATATACTTTAGAGGGGAAAATGTACGCTGTGGATGTAACATTTGGCATTAAGGATGTGACGCTGTGCTAATTGAGAGTTAATATATTAAAATTCCATCATAATACTTTTGTTGTCATCTGAAAACACATTGTAGCTAAAAATGCATTTACAATTCTTTAGAGTAAAATGTTTTGTTATGATGAAACTGCACTCTACTTCAAATGTACCAAGTTCATTAATGACAGATATTTGATTTAAAATGTTAAAATGTTATTATCAATCACTTACTGAGTAACATAATAAACATCCACAAACTCATCATTCAAACACAGTTTTTTTTATATAAGTTTATGCTTTATAAGCTTGTCACGACTTCCACCAGTCGACGTCACCGGCTTTCTAGCCGCCACCGATCTACGTTTATTTTTCCATTTGTTTTGTCTTGATTGTACACACCTGGTTTCCATTACGATAATATTTATTCCCTATTTAACCCTCTGGTTCCCACATGGTTTTGTGCGTGTTTGTTCTTTGTTAAGTAGTCGCTCTGTTGTGTCGAGCTGGAATATTTTTCCATGTATGGAATTTGTTTGTGATTTTCCGAGTAAAGTACGTTGTTACTCAGTTCTGTGTCCTGCACCTGACTCCATCCTACCTGCTGCACACTGACTCATGGCAAAGCTAATGCGTGTTAACCTCAGATCTAGCATGGCGCCGACAGAGATTGTTGTCTCGCTTTGAGTTCTTAGGAAACTATTCAGTATTGAATTTTTGTTATGTATTATTTCTTACATTGTTACCCCAGGATATATTAAGTCTTATTACATACAGCCGGGAAGAACTATTGGATATAAGAGCAACGTCAACTTGTAACCAACATTACAACCAGGAATACAACTTTCCCGAAGTGGATCCTCTGTTCGGACCACCACCCAGGACAATGGAGCTAATTCCAGTAGCAAATCCAATACAATGATGCCGCAGAAGCGGCAGACAAAGCACATCGCCCACCGCTCCCAAGTAAACTACTAGCCGATGTCCAGTCTCTTGACAACAAGGTAGACGCCACTGGGCTTCTCTATGCATAGTGCCGACAGAGATAAACACCTCTCTGGGAAAAGGAGGTGTATGCTTCATGTTTAGCAACTCATAGTGTAATCATAACAACATACAAAAATTCAAGTCCTTCTGCTCACCCAATCTAGATTTCCTTACAATGAATCATTTTACCTACCAAGAGAATTCCTGTCAGTTATAGTCACAGCTGTATACCACCCCCCTCAAGGAGATACCAAGACGGCCATCAAGGAACTTCACTGGACTATATGCAAACTGGAAACCATACATCCTGAGGCTGCATTTATTGTAGCTGGGGATTTTAACAAAGCATATTTGAGAACAAGGCTACCAAAATTCTGGCATATTGCATATTGATTGCGCAATACCCTCGATAACTGCTACTCTAACTTCTGCGATGCATACAAAGCCCTCCCCCGCCAAATACGACCACAACGCCATCTTGCTCCTTCCGTCTTATAGGCAGAAACTCAAATAGAAAAAGTTTTAAGTTCCTCGGCGTACAGATCACAGACAAACTGCAATGGTCCACTCACACAGCCAGTGTGGACCATTTCAGTTTGTCTGTGATCTGTACGCCGAGGAACTTAAAACTTTCCACCTTCTCCACTGCTGTCCCTTCGATGTGGATGGGGGGGGAGGGTGCTCGCTCTGCTGTTTCCTGAAGTCCACGATCATCTCCTTTGTTTTGTTGATGTTGAGTGGTGAGGTTGTTTTCCTGACACCACACTCCGAGTGCCCTCACCTCCTCCCTGTAGTCTGTCTCGTCGTTGTTGGTAATCAAGCCTACTACTGTGGTGGCCACTCTTCAATCACATGAAACTGAAGAAATATGGTTTGTCACTCAAAACCCTGACAAACTTTTACAGATGCACAATCGAGAGCATCCTGTCTGGCTGTATCCAGCCTGGTACGGCAACTACACCGTACATCAACCGCAAGGCTCTCTAGAGGGTGGTGCGGTCTGCACAATGCATTAATGTGAGAAAATGACCTGCCCTCCATGACACCTACAGCACCCGATGTTACAGGAAGGCCAAAAAGATCATCAAGGGCATCAACCACCCAAGCCACTGCCTGTTCACACCGCTACGATCCATAAGGCGAAGTCAGTACAGGTGCATCAAAGCTGGGACCGAGAGAATGAAAAACAGCTTCTATCTCAAGGCCATCAGACTGCTAAACAGCAATCACTAACTCAGAGAGGCTGCTGCCTACATTGAGACCTAGACTTTTGGACCTAGACTTGGCGCTCCGATACTGCTTGCCGTGTGGTAGCAGAGAGAACAGTCTATGACGAGGGTGGCTGGAGTCTTTGACAATTTGTAGGGCCTTCCTCTGACACTTCCTGATATAGATGTCCTGGATGGTAGGAAGCTTGGCCCCAGTGATGAGAAAAACCTTGGGGCTTGCTTAATATTATATTTTGAGCATCAGCTGTTGTTTACAAATGTGCACAGACCGCCACCCCTTGTCTTACCGGACCAAATACTTATTTTACACCATCATTTGCAAATAAATTAATTAAAAATCCTAAAATGTGATTTTCTGGATTTTTTTCTAATTTTGTCTGTCATAGTTGAAGTGTACCTATGATGAAAATTACAGGCCTCTCTCATCTTTTTCAGTGGGAGAACTTGCACAACTGGTGGCTGACTAAATACTTTTTTGCCCCACTTTTTTACCCCCCCAATCTTAGGCCACACAACATTCCTGTGTCCCCTCAATATGGAGATCCAGCCTCAGAACATTAAACATGAAATAAAGGGACTTTGGAACAATGGTTTCCGTCAGCCATAATGGTGGTCATGACGATAGATGGAATATGAAAATGTATGTCATTTTTGTTTTGTTATTAAAGGTTAAGAGATGACGTTATTACGAAAACATTGTAACGTTAAGAGTTTCCCTAGTATATGTTTGATGTTTATACATTGTACGTTGTGTGGAAAGTGTCCAAATCAAAGAGAATGTTTTGGTAAAGATGAAATGTGAAGTTAGTTGTCTAAAATTGGATTGGAGTAAAATCTAGACCTTGCCCATAACTTGGAACGCCAAGAGAATTGCCCTAAAGGTGGTTATGCACACTTCTGACCCGAGGGAATAAAACCTGTGAGTGAAGAATTAACAGATAAGACTAAGTGACCCAAGCTGCAGCCGTGGTCTAAAAAGTCAACAAACCCAAAACAAGTTTGAAAACAAAGAAATCTTTTGCTACCCAAGCTACGGATGAGTAGCTGTGTCTAAGCGGGTGAATTCAAGTCAAACCACCTAGTTTCCACTCCCCATCGAATCGTGGTATCTACACTGTTTCATTCCTACGCTGTGAGCTCTGAGCTACAGAGCTGTCTGTCCTCAGAAGAGCCCTTCCAGAGCAAGGGCGAGGGAACAGACTCCTAAGCCAAAAGGACACTGACATCGTGAGGACAACCAGAGAGTTGCGCCGGAGAAGTGCGTCATTGAGCAGCCTGAACGGTCCACGCGGAGAATCCACTGAGACCTTCCCCACGTAATTACATCATTATGTTCTGACCCATAAGAGCGGCAGTTTGGGGCAAGGCTAGGGTTAGAATAAGCATAGCTGACAAATTCACCCAAATATATATTTCTTTCATGTACTTTCTCTTTTTCTCTCTCTTTTAAATCCCCATTTTGGGTAACACGCGCCATAGTGTGTTGGCCCGTTATACTAAGTTCTAATCAATAGCTTAGAATGTGTGTATGTGTATCTTCGATCATCATTTTAGCTTTCTTGTAAATAAATACTCAACTAAGATTGGTGTGGTACGAACTCATTGGTGAGACCCGGGTCCGTGCAGATTCCCGGATTTTGCGACTGTAGAAGAAACTGATTAATTAGCGGCGGTTGTAAAGTCGATATTCTGATATTCTTTGAGTTAATTTTGGGGGAAATAGAAACTCAATAAAACAAATTTTCCCATGGTGCCCCAGGTTAATGAGTTAATAATTGCTTGATTCAGTTAATCACGCAATTAGAAACCTTTAATAATTCGATGAGCAACAGTCGTCACATTAACTAATACAAACATAATGACAACACACAATAGCACAATTGTTTAGGAACCTGTAAAACGGCAGCCATCCCCTCTGGCGCCATTCAACAGCATCAGAGTCAGTCTTTGTCTGTTACCAGTACAACAAACTGCCTGTATATACTGAACTCATTGCTTATCATCTCTACTATATCTTGACATATGTTATAATTATAACCTACCAATGGCACAGGGTTCACACTTTCATAGACATTTCTTGTTAGTTCGTAAATCGCCTCAGGCTTGACAGCTGCAGTTCACAAGTGCGCAAAGTGCCTTTTGCGCCGCAGGGTAGACCATACAGATACAGACCAATATTGTCACTGGGGGGCACTCGCACTTTCTCAGGAAGTAAACAAGTTTCTTATGGAAACTTAATTTTGTTTATGAATTTAAGACCTTTATTATGCCATGTGATCACATGCAATGCTCCAGTTAGCTGAACAATGCCCGATTGCAGTTCATATGAGAAGGTGAGTACACCCGAAATAGATCACACACACTCAGATTGATAAAAATTCCCCGCTAACTTGTTTGCTAACATAAACACACTTCAGAAGCAGTAGGAAGGACATCAACATTTTTATCTTTATCTCGTTATGCAGCGACGCTGACTAGTGAGTCCATGATCATGTTATGAAGCGTCCGTAACGGTCACATCCGTTACGCTTAGAACGAGTACTGATAAAGAGAGACGGGAAACCAATGATACATCACCTAAGCCAGCGTTTCCAAAACTCGGTCCTCGGGATCCCAAGGATCCCAACATTTTGGTTTTTGCCCGAGCACTACATGGCTGATTCAAATAATCACCTAAGCCTTTGATGAAAGTTAGCTTTGCACAGAAAGTTTGCGTACAAACATACTCAAAATGCATCAACAATAACAACTTTTCCTCAAAAACAGACGTGACGCTGCCTGTCCAAGTCAACGTTCTATCTTTACTAGTCTGTAGAATTCTATACTAGCCCTCAATGGACTAATATTATTTCATTGACCTTACGACTTGGTCAGAAACACAGGGGGACAGATGTCAGTGCCGAAACAAGTTCTGTGAGCCATTTCCATAAGCAATCTAAAATTTGATTTGATTTGGATTTGATTTAATTAGGAAATAAGCAATTTCGTTTTTTTATGCTCAGGTTGACCTTACTATGGAATTGCTCATGAGATTAATTGTTCATCATGAAGTTGGCGATTGTTGTCAAGTGCTTTGGTGAATTGCGTATGGTCTCTGAGTGAGTTAGTTATACGGTTGAAGTTGCTATTCGTCGGTGCTGGGAACACAACAGAGGGGCACAAACAGCACAAGGACACAATGTCATACTTCAACTCTACACACCCCCATGACATCACATAACCCTACCATGTTGTATGTGTGGACCTTAATTCCTTCCCAGTGGACTGATCTGTGCACTGACCCTCAGTTTAGCACGCTGTAAAACTATCCCAGTCCTGACGCACCACTGACACAATCTAGGCCCCCACGGGCGGCCATATTCCCTGCCTGAGCGAGTAGCACTTGTGTACACTTCCCTGCTCAGAACACAGGGTCAAGCCATCAGTCCGCCCATTTAACATGCTGTATCAGAGAGAGAGGGAAAGAGAGAGAGAGAGAGAGCTAGCGCTAATGCTAACATACACACAGTGCTAACTCCCCCACAGGGAGAGATGGACAGATTCATGTGCCTACATTAGCCCATTAGCTTACACAGAGCCGAAGCTAGTTGCTTGGCTAGCGGCACTCAGAGCCTTTCATTCAGTCTATGTTAGACCCTGTGCTATTAACAGAGCACTAGTGTAGGCCTGCATTATAAATAAGAATTTGTTCTTAACTGACTTGCCTAGTTAAATAAAGGTTAAATAATAAAATTATTGCTGTACTTTAAGCTGCTTCCAGCCTTCACCAAAGTGCTCCTGAAGATGTATAGATAGCCATTACCTGTAATTTGGTTTCATTATTCACTTGACAGGGGTGGGGGGGTATTCATTTTAATGGACCAGATCAGGTTATTTATCATTTTCAGTTCCACTGACATGAATTTGGCAGAATATACAGTACTACTACTCATATCCTACTATTAGAAGATATATTAGGTCCAATGGAAAGAACTTCCACACATTCACACAGACCTTCTTTACAAGACCAGAGGTTCTGAGAAACTAACTGAAACGTTGAGATACTGTGTAAATGCATGTAATTCAAAGTAAACGGAGAGATACTATTAAGCCTGTCCTGGGTTCACTACCTCATCTACCATTTTTCTCGTTTAGCAGACACTCTTATCCGGAGTGACTTACAGTAAGTGCATACATTTTCGTACTGAACCACTGTGGGAATTGAACCCACAACCCTTGCGTTGCAAGCACCATGCTCTACCAACTGAGCCTCACAGGACCTACCTCAGAGCACAGCGGTGATATTTTATTTTATTTATTTATTTGACCTTTATTTAACTAGGGCAAGTCAGTTAAGAACAAATTCTTATTTACAATGACGGCCTACCCCGGCCAAACCCTCCCCTAACCAGGACGACAGTGTGGGTTTGTCAGTTGAGGGACAGATGACAGGACCAGTACCAGTAATGGGCTTAGATCCCTCTCACTTCCCCTGAGCCGGTGTGGTGCTGTCCCCTGGCTGTGTACTGTGGGACTTCACTACTTTACTGGTCCAGAGCTTGTTCTGTTTCTAGTTGGGCTTGGACAGAGATAGAGGGAGTAGGGTAAATTGTAGTCTACTGCAGTAAATCCTCAGCTATCTGGACTGGGAAGCCCTGAAAAGAGATGGAAAATGATTCCCTAGATTTCCTAAACCATCAATTATAATAGGAGGCAGTTCACGAGGCACAATAGACATGTTGCCGGTGGGGTTTAGCGACGCTGTCGTTTTGCCAGATGCCTTTTTCATTTGTCTGAAGTAAATGAGTTCTGGGCAAGCTAATGAAAGACAGAGAGAGGAAGCCATCTCTCTCCCTCTTTTTCTTTCTCTTTCACTCTCACACACACTCAGTCACCCACACACTCACCCCAAAATGAGCTTTCGCAGCCTGGGTGATAGTGGCAGTGGGCAGAAAGGCGATGACTGATTGCCTCTCTTTGGTGTGTACGAGGTGAAACCCTGTCAACTGTGAACGTAACAACCGAGCAGTGGGACCTCTGGCTGTACGAAATGCAAAATGCTGATAGGCCGTGTCCCTGTAACAAACTCCCAACAGAAGCCCGTCTCTCTGTCCACATTAAACACCAGAGCAATTTACCATGGGGAGGAGAGAAGAAGAGAACAAGCAGCTCTTTGATGTGCATCGACTGAGGGGGCTAGGCTTGGCTGCAGAGCAGGGACATTAGCATGGGCTCGGTGAGGGGGGAGAGAGAGGGAAGGAGGGAGGGGAGGTGAGGTGAGGAAAGGATGGAGAGGGAGAGAGGGGAGGTGAGGAAAGATGGAGAGCGAGGGGAGAGGAAAGGGGGTGAGGATATGATGGAGAGAGAGGGGGAGCAGGGAGAGGGAGAGTGAAAGAGAGAGGAGGGAGAGAGGGAAATTAGGTGAAAGAGAGAGATGGGGGGCATAAGAAAGAGGTAGATTGTGAAGAAGAGGGAAGGGACAAAGATATTGGAGAGTGAGCACTAGAGAGAGAAAACAATGTCAGGAGGATGTTGCCCTTTCCTGCTAAGTCCTTATGTCTGTTCAGACGTCAACTCTTCATAAGCTACACTTTCATATGTTGCTGGTCCATTATCCATGTGCTTTGTATGGACGCGTATGCATTTTAAATGTGTGTTTACACAGGAACCGCGTCGGTACTTGACTTTCAAGATTCGCTGGCAACACCACAGCGATGAATTAATGACTAAAACCAATAAGAGACACCAAACTCAGGGATTAAGGGCTCAGCGAAGCCTTCTGCCTGGGTTCAATTGTAGCTGTAACACTGCTGTCTACATTGTGTTCACAGAGAGAGCAGGGTGCACTGCACTGGCTTCTCTGATATGACAGACCTCGTGTAGATCCCATTATACAACTAGTGCCAATGGGGAAGTTCAGCCTCCGTGTGAACGATGCACCACATCACTATTGTTCTTTGTCTATTAATGTTCTGTATGATGTCATGTTTCATGTTTTGTGTGGACCCCAGGAAGAGTAGCTGCTGCCGTCCCTAACAGCTATTGGGGATCCTAATAAAACTGATATATCCATCCGGATCACTCAAGAGAAATAGACTACGGAGAAAGAGGCACTGATTATTCTCCTAGCAATCTGTCTCTACCACATCTATCAATTTTCCTGTCATTAGTTTGTACCTTTATAAAGGTGATAGAAAGTTGTCTGTCTTTCTTCTATTCACATCTGCTTCCACTGGTTTAAACCGTAGCGTAATCATAGAGATTAGATAGCCTGCAGCGGGGCTGGGGTCAATTCCATTTCAATTCCAGTCAATGGAGGAAGTACACTGAAATTCCAATTCCAATTCTCTTCAACGCTTTTCAATGAGGAACATTTGGAATTGGAATCTGGTTTACTTCCAGAATTTAAATGGAATTGACCCCAACCCCTGGCCTGCAGGGCTTCCACAGCAGTAAGTCGATGAAGGGGATTTAAAGCAGTTAAAGCAACTACTGCATTTCTCTACTCTGGGTATTGACTAGTCTACAACCCTGCATAAAGAGACAAGAAGGCCTCTACTCTATGTAACCTCACTATCCATCATGGTTATACCCATACCACCTTTAATAGATTCAATGCTTCGCTTCGACAGTGGATCTTCTTCAAGTAAAAAAAACGGTTTCTCGCCCAATACCTCGCCTCATATTTGCTGCATTATGCAACGTACAGTACCAGTCAGAAGTTTGGACACACCTACAAGTTTTTTACTATTTTCTACATTGTAGACTAATAGTGAAGACATCAAAACTATGAAATAACACGTGGAGTCATTATATATATTTTTTTATTTAAACTTAATTTAATTAAGCAAGTCAGTTAAGAACTAATTCTTATTTACAATGACGGCCTACACCGGCCAAACCTGGACGACGCTGGGCCAATTGTGCGCCGCCCTATGGGACTCCCAATCACGGTCAGTTGTGATACAGCCTGGATTCGAACCAGGGTGTCTGTAGTGACGCCTCTAGCACGGAGATGCAGTGCCTTAGACCGCTGCGCCACTCAGAATCATGTAGTAACCAAAAAAGTGTTCAACAAATCAAAATATATTTTCTATTTGAGATTCTTCAAAGTAGCCACCCTTTGCCTTGATGACAGTTTTGCACACTCTTGGCATTCTCTCAACCAGTTTCATGAGGTAGTCACTTGGAATGCAAACAGGTGTGCCTTGTTAAAAGTTCATTTGTGGAATTTCTTTTTCTTAATGTGTTTGAGCCAATCACTTAAGTGGGGAAAAGGTAGGGGTGGTATACAGAAGATAGCCCTATTTGGTATAAGACCAAGTCCATATTATGGCAAGAACAGCTCAAATAAGCAAAGAGAAACAACAGTCCATCATTACTTTAAGACATGAAGGTCAGTCAATGTGGAACATTTCAAGAACTTTGAAAGTTTCTTCAAGTGCAGTCGCAAAAACCATCAAGCACTATGATGAAACTGGCTCTCATGAGGACCATCACAAGAAAGGAAGACCCAGAGTTACCTCTGCTGCAGAGGATAAGTTCATTAGAGTTACCAGCCTCAGAAATTGAAGCCCAAATAAATGCTTCAGAGTTCAAGTAACAGACACATCAACAAACTGTTCAGAGGAGACTGCATGAAATCAGGCCCTCATGGTCAAATTGCTGCCAAGAAACCACTACTAAAGGACATCAATGAGAAGATGAGACTTACTTGGGCTAAGAAACACGAGCAATGGACATTAGACCGTTGAAAATCAGATATTTCTGTATTTAATTTTCAATACATTTTCAAAAATGCCTAATAACACGTTTTCACTTTGTCGTAATCCATTTAGGCTGTAACACAACAAAATGTGGAATAAGCCAAGGTGTGAATACTTTCTGAAGGCACTGTATTTGTAATGCAGGCGAAGCGAGGAGCCAGATTAGAAGCCCTCTGAGGGGTAACAGACCTGAATTCTCCTCCTGGTTATCACTTCCTGAGCCCAGAGAGCCCACAGCTCAGACACCTGTTTATTCCACAGGAACAGACCAGGCGTGAGGAGGAGGAGATCTAGATTTCCCCAGAGAACACACTCAAGAGGGTGACTCTTTTCCCCAGACTCTTCTAGAACACCCATGAAGTCAACGCTCTGCACAGACAACACTGCCGAAGACACTCAGAATGTAGAATGTTCCAGGGCGATTGTTTCTCATCCCAAACGCCTGAGAAAGAGAGTGAAAAAGAGAGGGAGTGTGTGATAGAAACTGAGAAAAGAGGGAGAGAACGAGAAAGAGAGTGAAAAAGAGAGGGAGTGTGTGATAGAGACTGAGAAAAGAGGGAGAGAACGAGAAAGAGAGAGAGGGGGAAGGAGAGAGAGATAGATGAAGAAAGAGACAGAAGGAGAGCAAGCGAGCGAGCTGCCAGCTAGGCCCATGCAGAGCTCAATGTGTCCCGACAGCTCTAAATGAACATTAACCTGCTCAGGGTCTCAATGCTGCCGCCGCTTTACATCACAGCCCCTGAATATTTAACAGGGAGAAACCCTGCTACGGCGCGATGCCTCAGAGCCTCAATCTAGCAGCTGGCCTACACTGTACCATGTTGTAGTGTCTCATTGCTATTATGTGATGAAGCTTCCAGACAGAGACATGATCTGACAACAAATCCTGGAGAAAACTGCTTCAGAGCGTAGATGCAAAAAGTGTACATAACAATGCTGGTATACCAACAAGATTCAGCACGAATTAGGCCTCTCCTGGTTCCCTTTGGTGTTCTATCTAGACTCAGAGAACCGTGAAAAGAACCGAGAACCGTGAAAAGCAAATTGTCAACTTGGCCAAAACTGATGAAATGTAAAATATTCAAAGCACTACCCATGTACAAAGTTGGCCACACCTCATGCACATGAACAAACAGTGAGCTCCACAGTACACAGAGTGGCTCTCAAGAGGGATGCCAGTTCCGAGTAAAAGAGTCCGGACACTTAGAAGTTAAATAGACTTTTGATGTTCTGACATCTCCCCAAGCAGCCGGCATCTTTTTCATTTCACTTGACTTCTCAGTAAACGACCTCCTCCTCATCTTCCATTCCCAAGTCAGGATGGATAGAACTTTAAGAGGGTTGTTTAAGCAACGTCAATAATTCACACAGTAAAGCAGTTGAGAAAATGAATGAACAATGTGTGTGTGTGGTTCACCCCGCACATTCCTCAATGTCAGGGAAACTAAGACGTTAAACTAATCATAATAGAAAATCAACAACAGTTCAAGTCAGGACAGCTATATCAAGAGGCTGTTTTAACAACACAACCAACTGAACAGCTAATCAGAATACTGGAAATCTACCTATTGATTGGCATCGAGACCATTTCAGGTCGACTGAGATGTTTCTGTATTCACTATGCAGCGGTTCTGAAAGCATTGAAGACAGGTGTTTTTTCCCCTAAGAACAGAGTGATCCTCAGTTTGGTTGGTCAAGAGCGGGAGGTGGTGGGGTGGGGGTGGGGTCAGCCCAAAAGTGCCCCTCTAGACGGGCACTTACTCTTGGACTGTGGCCCCTCTAGTTATTGGTAAAGACAGGGAGAGAGCGAGAGAAAAAGAGACGTTTTGACTGTGTAATCATGAGGCCTGACAACACGCGGTGCCAGGCAGGATCCTGTGGGGACGCGGTGTGACATTTTCCAAAATACTTACTACTTGACATTTCAATGGACCTTTACGAAAGTGTCTCCCTCCCCCCCCCCCCCCCCCTCCATCTCTCTCTGGTACTGAGGCTGGCACACAGGCAGACTGCATGAGAGGAGAGCAGGACTCTGCCAGTGAGTGAAGGCTGGGGAAGGGGACGTGATGCAGAGACTAAATGGTAGGATCCTGGGTGTGATCAGAACGTGGTGGGTGGGGGAGCACGACGAGCACCTCTCTCCTTCTCAATAGAACTGAAATAACGCCACACACAGTCGCCCAGATAAAGAGACGGCCAAAGTTAAATTATGCTGTTCAAAAAACAAATCTATTTATCGGGTTTACATTCTCAATTGGTCTGTGTGGATCTCAAAAACTCTCTGTTGATTGGTCTGTGTGGATCTCAAAAACTCTCTGTTGATTGGGCTGTGTGGATCTCAAAAACTCTCTGTTGATTGGGCTGTGTGGATCTCAAAAACTATTTGTTGATTGGGCTGTGTGGATCTCAAAAACTCTCTGTTGATTGGGCTGTGTGGAGCTCCAAAACTCTGTTGATTGGGCTGTGTGGATCTCAAAAACTCTCTGTTGATTGGGCTGTGTGGATCTCAAAAACTCTCTGTTGATTGGGCTGTGTGGATCTCCAAAACTCTCTGTTGATTGGGCTGTGTGGATCTCAAAAACTCTCTGTTGATTGGGCTGTGTGGAGCTCCAAAACTCTCTGTTGATTGGGCTGTGTGGAGCTCCAAAACTCTCCGTTGATTGGGCTGTGTGGAGCTCCAAAACTCTCTGTTGATTGGGCTGTGTGGAGCTCCAAAACTCTCCGTTGATTGGGCTGTGTGGAGCTCCAAAACACAAGAGTCTGGTGCATCTTCAGTCTCAAACATCTTCAGATAGTCTCTACTATTTCTCTCTCTTCTGATCTACTCTCAGAGCGAAGTGGTTCTGAAGGCTCCGCACATCCTCTCCACAATAGATGAGCTCTGCTGGAACCCAAACACCAAACACAGACAGACGACATGAAAGGAGCGTCAGATCCCTCCAGCCCAGACCCATCCTCAGAAACCACGGGCCAGGAACCATGGTGGGGTTGGCAGACACCAGACACGCCCAGTGAATTACACAGACAACGCTGTGCCACAATCTCACACACACACAATCTCTCTCACACACACACACACACACACACACACACACACACACACACACACACACACACACACACACACACACACACACACACACACACACACACACACACACACACACACACACACACACACACACACACACACACACACACACACACACACACACACACAAACATTCCTGCATCCATCATGGCATTATTGTGATTTAGATTAGATTAGGATATCAGATTTAGATTAGGATATCAGATTTAGATTAGGATATCATATTTAGGTGAGGATATCAGATTTAGTTTAGGATATCAGATTTAGATGAGGATATCAGATTTAGATTAGGATATCAGATTTAGTTTAGGATATCAGATTTAGATGAGGATATCAGATTTAGATGAGGATATCAGATTTAGATGAGGATATCAGATTTAGATGAGGATATCAGATTTAGATGAGGATATCAGATTTAGGTGAGGATATCAGATTTAGTTTAGGATATCAGATTTAGATGAGGATATCAGATTTAGGTGAGGATATCAGATTTAGATGAGGATATCAGATTTAGATTAGGCAGCATACAAAAAATACCCCATGCAATTCATGTCAATAAAACATTTTCCTACTGCACCTGCAGTAGGACTGGGCCTCACTAATCCGTGTGTGGGGTGGTTACATACAGTAAATCCCCAGTAGGAGGCGCTCTCCTTTGAGCAACAAACATTCCCACAGCCTGGAGGTGATGTGTATGAACCAGACAGGTGTAATCCCTCTCTGATCCCCTCAGTCCCCAGCTCTCTCTTATGCTCTGCTCTCCTGTATAATCAGTCTCCTCTCCCTGGGCCTAATCAGGCCTCAGTACAGCGTAGAGCTGCCCAGCGTAGCTCAGCCCAGGCAGCACAGCACGGGGCCCTGAACGTCTAGACACTCTTCCACCCAGCGAGCCCGGCTCGCACCATTAATTATGCAAGGCAGCAGCGCTAGGCTAGTGCCGTGGTGCTATCTCCCCCTCACAGCGCCAGCCGCCCTACACCTCAACCCCTCCCTTTCCCCCTCCCCTCGGCTAGCTAGCCCACTGACGGCTCCACATCAACGTCACCATTAACACTGTCTCAGAGCCCTCTCCCCTGTCTCCCTCCATCCCTTACTCCCAGCGTTCCCCAGGCCTCTGTCAGGGAGCTGAGGAATATGAGCTGGGCTCTGACATCCCACTGAGACATTTTACTTCCTCACTGTTGCAGCTCTCTGCTGCCTAGCCCTAAAACTCCATATTTAGCTATCCCTCCTTCTCCCTCCCACCCGTCTATTTCTAAAAGCCTTTAAAAGGAGACTATTTTCCTTCTTCCTCGCTTGACTCCCTTTTTCTCCGTCGCTCGTCCCTTGCTCCAATGTCCCCTCTCTCTCTTCATCTCCATTCATCTATCTCTCCCTCTCTCACGATTTCTTCTCTTTCCTCTCTCTCTCTCTGCTCCTTAGCTGTTCGTTCCCAGAGAGAGACAGAGAGAGAGAGAGAGAGAGAGAGCGAGAGAGAGAGAGAGAGAGAGAGAGGAAGCTCTGGTGCTATGGATGATCAGCATGACTGATGTTCTTATTTGCACTACAGAGAGCTGGGGAAGCAGAAAGCACATATACAACAGAGAGACACACACACACATCCGAGACACACACATTTTAGACTACAACAACAAGAGTTCACTCTAGAGCACCTGAGTAGGTAGAGAACCTAGGAGAGGAGAATTTAGCACGCTATTTACCTTTTCATCCCAGACACACACACGTGCACTCACACACACGCGCCAAACATACACACACACGGCTATTACCGGGCATGGTGCTCCTATAGATCATCAATAACTGCTGTCCCTTGGCAGAAACACAGCAGGGAATATCAGTTGTTTTCTATGTGTTTCTGTCTTAATGGATCCGCTGTTGGTTGAAATTGAAATACTCTGTGTAATGGTCTGACCTTGGACAAATGACCCCCCCCCCCCCTGTGTTTTTATTGTGGACTGTTGGATGGATTTGTCTTGCTGTGTAGAGAAGTGTGTTATTCGTAGCAGGGGGTGAATTTGTAGCTGTGTGCTCTGCTCTGCTTTTCAGTGTTGTTGGATTGGATTTGCCGCCGGGTGCTTTGTCACGTTGCACCTTGTCCACATTCCCTGACCTGTGAGGAACTCTTTACTAGTGCCTGGCTGAGCTGACAGAGAGAGTGAGAGAGATGGAGGGAGAGAGAGAGATGGAGAGAAACGCGGAAAGCGAGAGGGAGAAAGTGGAAGAGTCGGAGAGTGAGAGAGATGGAGGGAGAAAATAGGAATTAGAGCGAGAGATAATCAAATCAAATGTTATTTGTCACCATGCGCCAAAGACAACTTTACCATGAAATGCTTACTTATACAAGCCCTTAACCAACAATGTTAATAAAATAAATACTAAATAAACTAAAGAAATCAAATCAATCAAAAAGTAACACAAGAAATGTACATAACAATGACGAGGCTCTATACAGGGGGTACTAGTACTGAGTCAAAGTGTGGGGTTACAGGTTCGTCAAGATGGGGAGGAAAGAAAGAAAAAGAGAGAGAAAGATGGAGAACCTTCCTCTGCTCGGTCATTCCAACCTTGAGGTGACGGGGGCCCTGTGATCAGAATGGCTAATGACTGACTAAGACTGGGAGAATCCAAACAGCTGCTAGAAGAACCATGTGACATTACCACCTGTATCTAGCCTGGCAGCTACCCACGAACCTCTACCTACTGCTGCTGATGCTGCTGATGCTGCTGCTGATGCTGATGCTGCTGCTGCTGCTGCTCCACTCAAGTGCCTCTCAGTAATGACAGCCCAGGGCTGCATCTCAAATTGCACGCTACTCCCTAAATAGTGCACTATGGGCCCTGGTTAAAAGTTGCGCACTATGTAGTAGGGTGCCATTTGGGATGCATGCCAGGTGAGTCATTACTGTAGCAGGACCACTCACGGCCCTTATAGCCACCAGCCCACCTCCTTCCCTTCTTAGTTCTTTCCCTACCAACCGCCACAGACGACCCTGTCCACCTCCAACAGGCACGTTGGAAAACAAATCAATGTTTTACAAGGAGCTTTTAAGCCCCTTGCCTTCAATAAGAGAACAGGAACAGAGGTTTTTAGTACGAAGAAAGAGAAGACGGATGGAGGGAGCGGGGAACATTATTTTTGCGGAACGGAGAGAAGCTCATTAACCCGGTGAAAAGAGAACGAGAGAGAAAGAGAGGCCCAGGGAGCGATGCAAAATGTTCTGTTCCTGAGTTTTGAGACGAGAGCCTGACAAGGAGAACACGGGTGTAACGGTTTTCTTCGTGAGAAGGAGAGTCGGACCAAAATGCAGCGTGTCGATTGCGATTCATGTTTAATGAAAAAAACACACTAAACACAAACACTACAAAAACAATAAACGTAACGAAAACCTAAAACAGCCTATCTGGTGAAAAACACATAGACAGGAACAATCACCCACAAACACACAGTGAACCCCAGGCTACCTAAATATGGTTCCCAATCAGAGACAATGACGAACACCTGCCTCTGATTGAGAACCATATCAGGCCGAACATAGAACTAGACAAACTAGACATGTAACATAGAATGCCCACTCAGATCACACCCTGACCAATCAAAACATAGAAAATACAAAGTAAACTATGGTCAGGGCGTGACAGTACCCCCCCCCCCAAGGTGCGGACTCCGGCCGCAAAACCTGAACCTATAGGGGAGGGTCTGGGTGGGCATCTGTCCGCGGTGGCGGCTCTGGCGCTGGACGTGGACCCCACTCCATGACAGTTTTAATCCCCCTCCTAAACGTCCCTAAATAGGTTACCCACCACAATGATAACATGGGACAGAGGGACAGCTCGGGACAGAGGTAACTCGGGACAGATGGGTAGCTCAGCCCTGAGAGGAAGCTCAGCACTGAGAAGAAGCTCAGCACTGAGAAGAAGCTCAGGCAGGTGGTTAGATCCGGCAGATCCTGGCTGGCTGGCGATTCTGGAAGATCCTGGCTGACTGGCGGATCTGGGAGAATCTGGACGACTGGCAGATCTGGGAGAATCTGGACGACTGGCAGATCTGAGAGAGTCTGGTCGACTGGCAGATCTGGAAGAGTCTGGTCGACTGGCAGATCAGGAAGAGTCTGGTCGACTGGCAGATCTGGAAGAGTCTGGTCGACTGGCAGATCTGGAAGAGTCTGGTCGACTGGCAGATCTGGAAGAGTCTGGTCGACTGGCAGATCTGGAAGAGTCTGGTCGACTGGCAGATCTGGAAGAGTCTGGTCGACTGGCAGATCTGGAAGAGTCTGGTCGACTGGCAGATCTGGAAGAGTCTGGACGACTGGCAGATCTGGAAGAGTCTGGACGACTGGCAGATCTGGAAGAGTCTGGACGACTGGCAGATCTGGAAGAGTCTGGACGACTGGCAGATCTGGAAGAGTCTGGACGACTGGCAGATCTGGAAGAGTCTGGACGACGGGCAGATCTGGAAGAGTCTGGACGACGGGCAGATCTGGAAGAGTCTGGTCGACTGGCAGATCTGGAAGAGTCTGGTCGACTGGCAGATCTGGAAGAGTCTGGACGACTGGCAGATCTGGAAGAGTCTGGACGACTGGCAGATCTGGAAGAGACTGGTCGACACAGACTGGCTGCTCTGGCTGCTCCATGCTGACTGACAGCTCTGGCTGCTCCATGCTGGCAGACTGCTCTGGCTGCTCCATGATGACTGGTAGCTCTGGCTGCTCCATGCTGACTGGCTGCTCCATGCTGACTGGCAACTCTGGCTGCTCCATGCTGACTGGCTGCTCCATGCTGACTGGCAGCTCTGGCTGCTCCATGCTGACTGGCTGCTCTGGCTGCTCCATGCTGACTGGCTGCTCCATGCTGACTGGCTGCTCCATGCTGACTGGCGGCCCTGGCTGCTCCATGCTGACTGGCGGCCCTGGCTGCTCCATGCTGACTGGCGGCCCTGGCTGCTCCATGCTGACTGGCGGCCCTGGCTGCTCCATGCTGACTGGCGGCCCTGGCTGCTCCATGCTGACTGGCAGCTCTGGCGGCTCCTTGCAGACTGGCAGCTCTGGCGGCTCCCTGCAGACTGGCAGCTTTGGCGGCATCCTGCAGACTGGCAGCTCTGGCGGCTCCTTGCAGACTGGCAGCTCCATGCAGACTGGCAGCTCTATGCAGACTGGCAGCTCCTTGCAGACTGGCAGCTCTAAGCTAACTGGCAGCTCTATGCTAACTGGCAGCTCTATGCTAACTGGCAGCTCTATGCTAACTGGCAGCTCTATGCTAACTGGCAGTTCTGAACAGGCGGGAGACTCCGGCAGCGCTGTAGAGAAGGCAGGCTCTAACAGCGCTAAACAGGCGGGAGACTCCGACAGCGCTGAAGAGAAGGGAGGCTCTGGCAGCGCTGGACAGGCGAGGCGCACTGTAGGCCTGATGCGTGGTGCTGGCACTGGTGGTACTGGGCCGAGGACACGCACAGGAAGCCTGGTGCGGGGAGCTGCTACCGGAGGGCTGGGGTGTGGAGGTGGTACTGGAAAAACCGGACCGTGCAGGCGCACTGGAGCTCTTGAGCACCGAGCCTGCCCAACCTTACCTGGTTGAATGCTCACGGTCGCCCTGCCAGTGCGGCGAGGTGGAATAGCCCGCACTGGACTATGCAGGCGAACCGGAGAAACCGAGCGCAAGGCTGGTGCCATGTAAACCGGCCCAAGGAGACGCACTGGGGACCAGCTGCGTAGAGCCGGCTTCATGGCATTAGGCTCGACGCTCAATCTAGCCCGGCAGACACGCGGAGCTGGAATATACCGCACCGGGCTATGCACCCGCACTGGAGACACCGTGCGCACCACTGCATAACACGGTGCCTGTCCGGTCTCTCTAGCCCCCCGGTAAGCACAGGGAGTCTGCCCAGGTCTCCTACCTGGCGTAGCCATACTCCCTGTTAGCCCCCCCCCAAGAAATTTTTGGGGCTGCCTCTCAGGCTTCCATCCGCTACGTCGTGCTGCCTCCTCATATCTGCGCCTCTCAGCTTTCGCCGCCTCCAGTTCCTCCTTGGGGCGGCGATATTCTCCAGGCTGAGCCCAGGGTCCTTTACCGTCCAGTTCCTCCTCCCATGTCCATTTCTCCAGGTGGTGCAGCCTCTCCCACTGCAGCTGCTCCTGCTGCTTCTTCTCCTGCTGCACCTTTGGGCGGCTACACTCCCCTGGTTTAGCCCAGGGTCCTCTCCCCTCGAGGATTTCCTCCCATGTCCAGAAGTCCTTATTGCGCGTCTCCTCGCGCTGCTCCTGCCTGTTGACACGCTGCTTGGTCCGTTGGTGGTGGGTGATTCTGTAACGGTTTTCTTCGTGAGAAGGAGAGTCGGACCAAAATGCAGCGTGTCGATTGCGATTCATGTTTAATGAAAAAAACACACTAAACACAAACACTACAAAAACAATAAACGTAACGAAAACCTAAAACAGCCTATCTGGTGAAAAACACATAGACAGGAACAATCACCCACAAACACACAGTGAACCCCAGGCTACCTAAATATGGTTCCCAATCAGAGACAATGACGAACACCTGCCTCTGATTGAGAACCATATCAGGCCGAACATAGAACTAGACAAACTAGACATGTAACATAGAATGCCCACTCAGATCACACCCTGACCAATCAAAACATAGAAAATACAAAGTAAACTATGGTCAGGGCGTGACAACGGGAGTCTTTTGTTGGCTTGACATCAGAGTGTAGAGGTTTATTCTTCATGTACTGTAGCTACTAAAGGGTCTCTCTTTCAGTGCAGATATCCCAGGGATCCGCATGTTGAAGGTCATTGATTGTGGCAGTTCGGTGCTTATGAAGCCATTTTAGAGTGAAGATCAACATTTGGGCTCCTTTTGTGTCCTGTCATGTCGCAGTTTCCACCTGACAAAACAAATGCAGCTGGACGGCGAATTTCAATAAATAACGAATCCCTAAGAGCAGGCGGCGAGCGATCTGAAACAATGAGGTAATCCAGGTATGATTTCACATGTTTCAGCTATCAAAGCAATAGCACAGAAGCTCTGTAATACATGGAATCTGCTGAAATAACATGGTCAGGGAGCTCTTCTCTAATAAATGATGGAGCAGCCGCACACACACACACACACACGCACACGCACACACACAGAGCTATATGAACCATATAATGAGAGAGGAGTCTCCCTTGGTGAATGAGGTATTACAATGTCAGAGTGACTGGACAGCTAGTTCATAAGCAAACTTCATAAGCAAACTCCAGGAAGAAAAGGTAGAGGAGAGGGTAGAGGAGAGGGTATAGGGTACAGGAGAGGGTAGAGAGGGTACAGGAGAGGGTAGAGGAGGGGGTAGAGATGGTACACGTTTGAAACGCTATTAGCGCGCATCCCGCTAACTAGCTAGCCATTTCACATCGGTTACACCAGCCTAATCTCGGGAGTTGATAGGCTTGAAGTCATAAACAGCTCAATGCTTGAAGCACAGTGACGAGCTGCTGGCAAAACGCACGAAAGTGCTGTTTGAATGAATGCTTACAAGCCTGCTGCTGTCTACCATCGCTCAGTCAGATTGCTCTATCAAATATCATATCATAGACTTAATTATAACATAATAACACACAGAAATACGAGCCTTTGGTCATTAATATGGTTGAATCCGGAAACTAGCATTTCAAAAACAAAACGTTTATTATTTCTGTGAAATACGGAACCGTTCTGTATTTTATCTAACGGATGGCATCCCTAAGTCTAAATATTGCTGTTACATTGTACAACCTTCAATGTTATGTCATAATTACGTAAAATTCTGGCAAATTAGTTTGCAACGAGCCAGGCGGCCCAAACTGTTGCATATACCCTGACTCTGCGTGCTATGAACGCAAGAGAAATTGACACAATTTCCCTAGATTAATATTGCCTGCTAACCTGGATTTCTTTCAGCTAAATATGCAGGTTTAAAAATATATACTTCTGTGTATTGATTTTAAGAAAGGCATTGATGTTTATGGTTAGGTACAGTCGTCCAACGATTGTGCTTTTTTTGCAAATGCGCTTTTGTTAAATCATCCCCCGTTTGGCGAAGTTGGCTGTCTTTGTTAGGAAGGAAAAGTCTTCACACAGTTCGCAACCAGCCAGGCGGCCCAAAATGCTGCATATACCCTGACTCTGTTGCAAGAGAAGTGACACCATTTACCTAGTTAAAAGAAATTCATGTTAGCAGGCAATATTAACTAAATGTGCAGGTTTAAAAATATGTGTATTGATTTTAAGAAAGGCATAGATGTTTATGGTTAGGTACACGTTGGAGCAATGTCAGTCCTTTTTCCGCGAATGCCACCGCATCGATTATATGCCACGAAGGACACGCTAGAGAAACTAGTAATATCATCAACCATGTGTAGTTAACTAGTGATTTATGATTGATTGATTGTTTTTTATAAGATAAGTTTAATGCCAGATAGCAACTTATCTTGGCTTCTTACTGCATTCGCGTAACAGGCAGGCTTCTCGTGGAGTGCAATGAGAGGCAGGTGGTTAGCGTGTTGGACTAGTTAACTGTAAGGTTGCAAGATTGAATCCCCGAGCTGACAAGGTAAAAATCTGTCATTCTGCCCCTGAATTTCAAAATAACTTGAAATCAGCCCTAATTAAATTGGCCATTCCGATTAATCGGTCGACCTCTAGTAGAGGGTAGAGGGTAGAGGAGAGAGTAAGCTAGAGGAGAGGGTAGAGGAAAGGGTAGAAGAGAGGGTAGAAGAGAGGGTAGGGTAGAGGAGAGGGTAGAACAGAGGGTAGGGTAGAGGAGAGGGTAGAAGAGAGGGTAGAAGAGAGGTTAGGGTAGAAGAGAGGGTAGAGGACAGGGTAGGGGAGAGGGTAGAAGAGAGGGTAGGGTAGAGGAGAGGGTAGAAGAGAGGGTAGAAGAGAGGGTAGGGGAGAGGGTAGGGTTGGGGAGAGTGTAGAAGAGAGGGTAGAGGGGAGGGTAGAAGAGAGGGTAGAAGAGAGGGTAGGGTAGAGGAGAGGGTAGGGTAGAAGAGAGGGTAGGGTAGAAGAGAGGGTAGAGGAAAGGGTAATGTAGAGGAGAGGGTAGAAGAGAGGATAGAGGAGAGGGTAGAGGAAAGGGAAATGCAGAGGAGAGCGTAGAAGAGAGGGTAGAGGAGAGGGTAGGGTAGAAGAGAGGGTAGAAGAGAGGGTAGAAGAGAGGGTAGGGTAGAAGAGAGGGTAGAAGAGAGGGTAGAGGAGAGGGTAGAGGAGAGGGTAATGTAGAGGAGAGGGTAGAGGAAAGGGTAATGTAGAGGAGAGGGTAGAAGAGAGGGTAGAGGAGAGGGTAGGGTAGAGGAGAGGGTAGAGGAAAGGGTAGTGTAGTGAGGACAGAGCCACTCTCTCTCTCTCTCTCTCTCTGTTATAGTAAGAGCTGCGTCTCTCTCTGTTCTAGTAAGAGCTGTGCTCCAGTACGTGAGCTGTACCACTAATACTGGCCCAATATCACAGTCTAGAACACTGTCTGATCTAGCAAAGTCAAACAGCCGTACATAAAACCCCCGAGGCCTTTCCTTTGTAGTTCTACTTTTGTTGAATGTTTACAGTGTATAGCAATCTAGTCCAATGTACTGCAATCCACACAACAACAAAAATATGAAAAGAATAATAAATGAAAGCCTATCCATCGCCCTATGTGTACATCCCTTGTTTATAACAGATTCATAACCCAGCCTACATATGAACATCATCTGGAGTGGTCCTGCATTCTAAACCATGTATGATGATGATGATGATGATGGATGATGATGATGATGTCTGTGCAGTAGTCCTCAGTAATTATGGCACACGCTCGCTCTCATCTGCTTTGTATTACATTATAAGAAAACCAGGCAATACATTACGCAATCCTCTCACTGAGTGTCCGGCAGCTGGCTTTAATTTAAGACTGATTTGTTTAAGGCGATCCTTGGCCTAGCCCATCAATAGGGCTCTCTGGGTGTGATGCACCCTGGTTAGTATCACATGGAACATTTTTAGTCTGGGAAATCTCAGCCCGCATGAGATTAATTTTATTTCACCTTTATTTAACCAGGTAGGCTAGTTGAGAACAAGTTCTCATTTACAACTGCGACCTGGCCAAGATAAAGCAAAGAAGTTCGACACAAACACAGAGTTACACATGGAATAAACAAACATACAGTCAATAATACAGTAGAAAAAAGAGAAAGAAAAGTCTATATACAGTGAGTGCAAATGAGGTAAGATAAGGGAGTTAAGGCAATAAATAGGCCATGGTGGCGTAGTAATTACAATATAGCAATTAAACACTGGAATGGTAGATGTGCAGAAGATGAATGTGCAAGTAGAGATACTGTGGTGCAAAAGAAGCAAAATAAATAAATACAGTATGGGAATTAGGTAAATAGATGGGCTATGAACAGGTGCAGTGATCTGTGAGCTGCTCTGACAGCTGGTTCTTAAAGCTAGTGAGGGAGATGGGAATCTCCAGCTTCAGTGATTTTTGCAGTTCGTTCCAGTCAGTGGCAGCAGAGAACTGGAAGGAAAGGAGGAATTGGCTTTGGGGGTGACCAGTGAGATATACCTGCTGGAGCGTGTGCTACGAGTGGGTGCTGCTATGGTGACCAGCGAGCTGAGATAGGGCGGGGCTTTACCTAGCAGAGACTTGTAGATAACATGTAGCCAGTGGGTTTGGCGACGAGTATGAAGCGAGGGCCAGCCAACGAGAGCGTACAGGTCGCAGTGGTGGGTAGTATATGGGGCTTTGGTGACAAAACGGATGGCACTGTGATAGATTACATCCAGTTTGCTGAGTAGAGTGTTGGAGGCTATTTTATAGATGATATCGCCGAAGTCAAGGACCGGTAGGATAGTCAGTTTTACGAGGGTATGTTTGGCAGCATGAGTGAAGGAAGCTTTGTTGCGAAATAGGAAGCCGATTCTAGATTACATTTTTGATTGAAGATGCTTAATGTGAGTCTGGAAGGAGAGTTTACAGTCTAGCCAGACACCTAGGTATTTGTAGTTATCCACGTATTCTAAGTCAGAGCCATCCAGAGTAGTGATGCTGGATGGGCGGGCAGGTGCGGGCAATGATCGGTTGAATAGCATGCATTTAGTTTTATTTGCGTTTAAGAGCAGTTTGAGGCCACGGAAGGGGAGTTGTAGGGCATTGAAGCTCGTCTGGAGGTTAGTTAACACAATGTCCAAAGAAGGGCCAGAAGTATACATAATGGTGTCGTCTGCGTGGAGGTCGAGCAGAGAATCACCAGCCGCAAGAGCAACATCACTGATGCATACAGAGAAGAGAGTCGGCCCGAGAATTGAACCCTGTGGCACACCCATAGAGACTGCCAGAGGTCCGGACAACAGGTCCTCTGATTTGACACACTGAGCTCTATCAGAGAACTGGTTGGTGAACCAGACGAGGCAATCATTTGAGAAACCAAGGCTGTTGAGTCTGCCGATAAGAATGTGGTGATTGACAGAGTCGAAAGCCTTGGTCAGGTCGATGAATACAGCTGCACAGTAATCTCTTATCGATGGCGGTTATGATATCGTTAAATGAAGGAGGAATCCTCACAGGAATTTCAGAGTATCAGAGTCTCAGCCCCAAACAGGTTTTTGTGTGTTTAGTGTGTGTGTGCATGCTTGGGCACACATTCCAGTGTGTGTGCATGCACATGCTTCTGTGCATGCATGTTGTGTGTATTTGTGTATGTTTAAGTGTGTTTGAGGCCAACCAGTGCCAGGTCGCTGCTGTCATGGCTGCTGACACAAAGCCTGAGACTGTAGAGAGAGCAAGAGAGCAGAGAGAGAGCAGAGAGAGAGCAGAGAGAGCAGAGAGAGAGCAGAGAAAGAGCAGAGAGAGAGCAGAGAGCAGAGCGAGAGCAGAGAGCAGAGAGCAGAGAGAGAGCAGAGAGCAGAGAGAGAGCAGAGAGAGAACAGCGAGAGAGCAGAGAGAGAGCAGCGAGAGAGCAGAGAGCAGAGAGAGCAGAGAGAGCAGCGAGAGAGCAGATAGCGAGCAGAGAGAGCAGAGAGCAGAGAGAGAGCAGAGAGTGAGAAGAGAGAGAGCAGAGAGAGAGCAGCGAGAGAGCCGCGAGAGAGCAGTGAGAGAGCAGAGAGTGAGAAGAGAGAGCAGAGAGAGAGAAGAGAGAGAGCAGAGAGCAGAGCGAGAGCAGAGAGCAGAGAGAGAGCAGCGAGAGAGCAGAGAGTGAGAAGAGAGAGCAGATTGAGAGCAGAGAGAGCAGAGAGCAGAGAGAGAGCAGCGAGAGAGCAGAGAGAGAGCAGAGAGAGCGCAGAGAGAGAGCAGCGAGAGAGCAGAGAGAGGCTCCCAGCACATCAAAGCACAGCAGCAGCCCTGTGGCCAAGCCCACAGAAGAACCCAGCACATTCCCCACTCCTCATTAGCCTCTCACTGAGATAAACACACACACATATGTCCATGTGCACACAAGGAACACATATGCACAAACACGCACACACCACACACACACACCGACATCACTCCCCCATTCCCCACACTGACACGCACCCTGATAGGGTCATCAGTAAGGTATCATCAGCCTCTATCTGCATGGTCCCCACAGACACCATGAGGTCCTATAGGATCCCTATGGCCACGTCCTCCATGTCTCCAGTCTCTGTGAACAGTGTCTGTCTGTGGGAGCTCATTCTGTTCTACTGCTGCTGTTAGGATTCATTATGTCCTATCACAGGTGCTTATTCTAGGACAGCTGGTGGGAAGCAACGGGACAGGATGAGTGGGATGAATGGGGTTAAGACAACACTTACAACTACAGACGAGATTGAACACAGACATTATTACTACAACGGCTGGGTCTCGAGGGACCCCCCCTTCACACTAATGAGTAGTCATTCTGACTAACATTCTAACAGTGTAATTACTACGTTTCATTCAGGTTATCGCAAGAATCACTTGGTTGTGTTTATGAAGGTCTTAGGTAACATTAGAATTGTTTTTATTTCCTTCAAATGACACAGTAGCATTTTCATTGGTTCATTAGTTACTGTAGGCTAAATGTAAAAAAATATTTTTTTAAATTCAAGTGTTTAATAAAAAAATTTTAGTGGAGTGCCTTTTGTTACAGCTATGAAACAGACAGCGTGTGTTAGCAGCTTCTTTTTCAAAACAATATGAAAAAAATTGCCCAACCAAGATTCACGGTCAAATGCTGAAGACAACAGTAGCCTAAACATCATTTTAAGCTTCAAGTGTTTTTGATAAAGTGAAAATCAACACAAAAGCAATAACAGCATTTTAATGACTATTAATATGACAGCAGTCAAAAATACTACGTTTATGTGGGTCTTTATGCCATGGCATCAGTTGGTCCATGTCACATTAACAGCGAAAGCTGGTGAGTGCTTGTTTTTTGCTTGAGATGTAGGGTTTTCTCTGTCATCACCAGCTTGTTCTATTCAAACGGTGCTGTCCTTCCTCTCTCCTGTCTCACCGTTTCATTTGGTGGTGGCGAGGGCACCTGCTCCGTGCGCACCATTCTGGCTTTTAGCGCTTAGGCCTCGGAGGTTCAGACTGAGGCTCAGAATCAGAAGAATAATCATCAGAGATGTCATGATTTATTTCTTACCCACCATCTGAGTCAATTTCATTTAGATTTTGTAAATGACGGTCTCACTGTGTTCTCCAAGTAGGCTGATAAGACTGCTTGAACTGCTGTTCCTCATTCACAGTTGGTGATTACATAACTATGCATTGTTCACTTCCCCTTGCTCTTCAACTCACCCACTCTATCCCTTTCCTTTTAAAATTGTATTTAATCCTTATTTTACCAGGTAAGTTGACTGAGAACACAGGAGGGGAGATGAATAAGCCAATACTTGACTTCATCTGTCGTTATATAAGTTTAGTTTTGTGGCAATTATCGCTGGTGATTATCAACTGAGCATGGCACTTTCAAGAAGGAGTACAGCAGGCCCTACTGTCGGGAGAAGGAGCGCAGCAGGTCCTACTGTCGGGAGAAGGAGCGCAGCAGGCCCTACTGTCGGGAGAAGGAGCGCAGCAGGCCCTACTGTCGGGAGAAGGAGCGCAGCAGGCCCTACTGTCAGGACAAGGAGCGCAGCAGGCCATACTGTCGGGAGAAGGAGCGCAGCAGGCCATACTGTCGGGAGAAGGAGCGCAGCAGGCCATACTGTTGGGAGAAGGAGCGCAGCAGGCCCTACTGTCGGGAGAAGGAGCGCAGCAGGCCCTACTGTCGTTGGAAGGAGCGCAGCAGGCCCTACTGTCGGGAGAAGGAGCGCAGCAGGCCCTACTGTCGGGAGAAGGAGTGCAGCAGGCCATACTGTTGGGAGAAGGAGCGCAGCAGGCCCTACTGTCGGGAGAAGGAGCGCAGCAGGCCCTACTGTCGGGAGAAGGAGCGCAGCAGGCCCTACTGTTGGGAGAAGGAGTGCAGCAGGCCATACCGTTGGGAGATGGAGTGCAGCAGGCCCTACTGTCGGGAGAAGGAGTGCAGCAGGCCATACTGTTGGGAGAAGGAGTGCAGCAGGCCATACTGTTGGGAGATGGAGTGCAGCAGGCCCTACTGTCAGGAGAAGGAGTGCAGCGGGCCCTACTGTCGGGAGAAGGAGTGCAGCAGGCCATACTGTTGGGAGAAGGAGTGCAGCAGGCCATACTGTCGGGAGATGGAGTGCAGCAGGCCCTACTGTCGGGAGAAGGAGCGCAGCAGGCCATACTGTTGGGAGATGGAGTGCAGCAGGCCCTACTGTCAGGAGAAGGAGCGCAGCAGGCCATACTGTTGGGAGAAGGAGCGCAGCAGGCCCTACTGTCGGGAGAAGGAGCGCAGCAGGCCCTACTGTCGGGGAGAAGGAGCGCAGCAGGCCCTACTGTCGGGAGAAGGAGTGCAGCAGGCCATACTGTTGGGAGAAGGAGTGCAGCAGGCCATACCGTTGGGAGATGGAGTGCAGCAGGCCCTACTGTCGGGAGAAGGAGTGCAGCAGGCCATACTGTTGGGAGAAGGAGTGCAGCAGGCCATACTGTTGGGAGATGGAGTGCAGCAGGCCCTACTGTCAGGAGAAGGAGTGCAGCGGGCCCTACTGTCGGGAGAAGGAGTGCAGTAGGCCATACTGTTGGGAGAAGGAGTGCAGCAGGCCATACTGTCGGGAGATGGAGTGCAGCAGGCCCTACTGTCGGGAGAAGGAGTGCAGCAGGCCATACTGTTGGGAGATGGAGTGCAGCAGGCCCTACTGTCAGGAGAAGGAGTGCAGCAGGCCATACTGTTGGGAGAAGGAGTGCAGCAGGCCATACTGTCGGGAGATGGAGTGCAGCAGGCCCTACTGTTGGGAGAAGGAGTGCAGCAGGCCATACTGTTGGGAGATGGAGTGCAGCAGGCCCTACTGTCAGGAGAAGGAGTGCAGCAGGCCATACTGTTGGGAGATGGAGTGCAGCAGGCCCTACTGTCAGGAGAAGGAGTGCAGCAGGCCATACTGTTGGGAGATGGAGTGCAGCAGGCCCTACTGTCAGGAGAAGGAGTGCAGCAGGCCCTACTGTCAGGAGAAGGAGTGCAGCAGGCCATACCGTTGGGAGAAGGAGTGCAGCAGGCCATACTGTCGGGAGATGGAGTGCAGCAGGCCCTACTGTCAGGAGAAGGAGTGCAGCAGGCCCTACTGTCAGGAGAAGGAGTGCAGCAGGCCATACCGTTGGGAGAAGGAGTGCAGCAGGCCATACTGTCGGGAGATGGAGTGCAGCGGGCCCTACTGTCGGGAGATGGAGTGCAGCAGGCCATACTGTCGGGAGATGGAGTGCAGCAGGCCATACTGTTGGGAGAAGGAGTGCAGCAGGCCATACTGTCGGGAGAAGGAGTGCAGCAGGCCATACTGTTGGGAGAAGGAGTGCAGCAGGCCATACTGTTGGGAGAAGGAGTGCAGCAGGCCATACTGTCGGGAGAAGGAGTGCAGCAGGCCATACTGTTGGGAGATGGAGTGCAGCAGGCCATACTGTTGGGAGAAGGAGTGCAGCAGGCCCTACTGTCGGGAGAAGGAGTGCAGCAGGCCATACTGTTGGGAGATGGAGTACAGCAGGCCATACAGTCGGGAGATGAAGGGGCAATGGGGGAAAACTGTTACAAAAAGGACATGCCCTCCAAAAACTGCATATAACTCCACTTCTTTTTGTGGTATTAAGATTCTAACAACAACAGTGTGTTATATAGATGCATTTAGGAAACGTAAAGGACGGAGGGGGGTATGACTTTAAAAATGACAGAGTAATACATTTGTTAAATTCATGAGCACTCCAAATGACTGCTTTAGCAGTTCTAGTGTTAAGAAAGTATGTCATGTCTCAATTGGGAAATATCCTTCGATATGATGCTATGGATAACTGGGGATGATGCACCCTATGAGAAAAATAGCAACAATAGTTTCTATACCTAACCTGCCCAACACCTGGGTCCATGGAAGCAGGTGTGACTTTGGTATTGTCTTTGACTCAACACCTGAGACAATGCAGGAGCAGATAATTACTTTCCATCACCTTTCTGTCTCCTGAATCCACATTGACACCTGTGTCTGGACCCAACCAATATGCCTCCTGTAGCGTAACTAGCCCGGCTATATGGAAGCGATAGCAGGTTGCCAATTACATTGCCTTCAGAAAGTGTTCACACCCCTTGCCTTTTTTCACATTTAGTTGTGTTACAGCCTGAATTTAAAATGGATAACATTGAGATTTGTTACACACAATACCCCATAATGTGAAAGTAGAATTATGTTTTAGCTACATTTTTACAAATGAATAAAAAATGAAAAGCTGAAATGTCTTGAGCCAATAAGTATTCAACCTCTTTGTTATGGTAAGCCTAAATAAGTTCAGGAGTAGAAATGTGCTTAACAAGTCACATAATAAGTTGCAGGGACTCACTCTGTGTGCAATAATAGTGTTTACCATGATTTTTTGAAAGATTACCTCATCTCTGTACCCCACACATACAATTATCTGTAAGGTCCCTCAGTCGAGCAGTGAATTTCCAAGTCAGATTCAACCACAAAGACCAGGGAAGTTTTCCTAAGCCTCGCAAAGAAGGGAACCTATTGGTAGATGGGTACAAAAAAAACTGACATTGAATATCCCTTTGAGCATGGTTTAGTTATTAATTACCCTATGGATAGTGTTCTCCATGCACCCAGTCACTACAAAGATACAGGCGCCCTTCTTAACTTAGTTGACGGAGAGGAAGGAAACCACTCAGGAATTTCACAATGAGGCCAATGGTGACTTTAAAACAGTTACAGAGTTAAAATGGCTGTGATGGGAGAAAACTGAGGATGGATAACAACATTGTAGTTACTCCACAATACTAACCTAATTGACAGATTGAAAAGAAGAAAGCCTGTACAGAAAAATGTGCAAAGAAATTCCCTTTTTGTCCTGAACACAAAGTGTTATGTTTGGGGCAAATTCAATACAACACATTACTGAGTAGCACTCGAATTATGTTCAAGCATAGTGGTGGCTGCATCATGTTATGTGTATTCTTGTAATCGTTAAGGACGGGGGAGTTTTTCAGGATAAAAAAGTACATTGAATGGAGCTAAGCACAGGTAAAATCCTAGAGGAAAACCTGGTTCAGTCTGCTTTCCACCAGACACTTGGAGATGAATTCACCTTTCAGCAGGACAATAACCTAAAACACAAGGCCAAATATACATGGAATTGCTTACCAAAAAGACAGCGAATGTTCATAAGAGGCCAAGTTACAGTTTTGACTTAAATCTATCTATGGAAAGACCTGAAAATGGTTGTCTAGCAATGATCAACAACCAATTTGATAGAGCTTGAAGAATTTTGAAAAGAATAAAGGGCAAATGTTGCACAATCCAGGTGTGGAAAGATCTTAGAGACTCCCAGCTGTAACTGCTGCCAATGGTGATTCAAATTAATATTTCTGTACTTCATTTTCAATGAATTTGCAAACATTCAACAACAAAAAATGTTTTCACTTTGTCTTTATGGGGAATTGTGTGTAGATAGGTGAGAAAAACATATATTTAATCAATTTTGAAATGTTCATAATATTTTGAATTTTGCCATTATAATGTCAATACTAGCTACAGTGGTTTGCTAGCTTGGAGGTAGTATTTAGTGTTGTGTGCATTGCGTTTGTGCACTTAGCGAAAACATCCCATAGCCTACATTGCATATGAAGTGTGACTGGCTCATGCCATTTAACCGTGGATGTACAGAGAAAATATTTATTCCTTTTTGTTGTCACTCCTGTTGGCTCCCCCACATGGGATGTGTGCTCTCTGATTGGCTCAAAGTCAAGCTGTTGGCTCCCCCACATGGGATGTGTGCTCTCTGATTGGCTCAAAGTCAAGCTTTTGGCCACTGACAAGCATTACGATTCTACAAGTATAAAAGGCAGGTTCGTTGCTACAGGGTCGGCACGCAGCAGGTACCGCGTTTGTTCTAGAAAGAGACGGTACGGCCTCCCACTGTGAGAAGTACCTATCGGCCGTCTGTCGGCAGTGAGATTCTCGGTCGGTTAAGACGGCTTACATCCCTGAGCAGCCGTGACGTGATTTATTGGTGGGGATATAATGGTCTGATTTTAGAAAGATCCACTCAAGCCATGTAGTTATGTGATTGCATTAGTATGATCGTTAAGCGGCAGCAACTTTCTGCAGGCTGAGGCTGACTTCACGTCTGTCTCCATGGTGATGGAGCGCACGTAGGCTGTGTTTGAGAAAAAGAGAGCGATGGTGGGAGGGAGAGAGAGAGGGAGAAAGGGTGAGGGAGAGAGGGTGAGGGAGAGAGAGAGAGAAAAAGAGGGAGAGAGGGTGAGGGAGAGAGAGAGAGAAAGAAAAATAGTGAGATAGAGAGGGTGAGGGAGAGAGCGAGAGAGAGAAAAAAAAGAGTGAGAGAGAGAGTGAGAGAGAGAGACAGTCAGAAATCCACTAGGAGAGGGATGCAGCAGTGAGTGTCAGTGTCAGGAAGCAACCGGTCGGGAATACTAACCATGGCTAGACCCCACGGAGACACACACAAGCACGCGCTGAAGCCTTGGTCGTTGTTGCTGTCAGTCATTTGCAGTTCTGTCAACAGTATCAAGTGAAAAATAGTCTTTGAGCACAAAATGTCACTGGCGCTAATACTGACATTAAACGACTATTGGACAGAGGATCCACACCGCTCCCTCAAACAGACAGACAGAGAGAAAGGGAGGGAGATATTTGAAGAGGAGGAGGAAGAGGGACAGAGGAGGACATTGACAGACGAGGGGGAGAGGGGGAAGAGAGAGAGATTGAGGAAGAGGAGGTGGAGAGATTGAGAAAGACGACAGGGGAGAAAGAGAAGGAGAGAGAGAGATAATCTGTTTCTAGCTTCGTCCCCAAATCATCATCTGACCACACAGATGACTATTTCAGAGCTATGGTAACAGCCCCTGGTCATTCTACCTCATACCTTCATTCATGGGACTGAGTCACTAAACCAAGATCCAACCTAGATTCAGCTTTTCTTGCCAGAAGACACACAGCTGGGAATGGGAGCAAGACTAATCAAGATCCAACCTTAATCCATGCCTGTGATAGAGTTGTGATTTGTGACACAAAAACACGGCTAACACCATGTTCGTTTACTTGACCTTTGGCTGTGGGCTCCCGCAGATCCGCCAGCATCTGAGCAAACATGTTTTGTTTTTTTCAGCGGCTTTGACCTATTTGGTTGGAAAAGCTAACCGTCTTTATAGAGAGAGAGAAAAGAGAAAGAGAATGGATTCATGGATTCTGATTTGGCTCGGCTCCAATTAAATCCACTCCCACAGAGAGCGAGCTTCAGCCCAAATTAGAAGAGACACAGAGACCGTACAGCAGACGTGTCCTCTTCTCCCCTCACACACGATCCAGCCAGGTAACATCGGCAGCGCCGGATAAAAGCCCATCACCCTCATTCTTCGAAATCGCAGTCTCTTTACATTGGTGATTTGCTTGTGATTTTTGTAGAATTTCATGTTTTTGCTGAATTTCCTGAGTACTATTGGATCAGAAATGAGTTCAGAGTACAGAAACACTGCCGTTTTCTGGTTCAGATACTGCTAACGCTCACTTTAAAACCATTCCAGGAAATACCTTTCGTCCCTATCCCCCACACTTTCTGTCTCACTCTTCTTCTCTTCTGCTGCAAAGCTATTGATTTATCCTGTTAGTCAGCTGTGTGTGTATGTCAACACTCTATATGGTGTACATGGGATTGGCTGACGGTACAAGAGTGGAATATATGGGAGGCAGTAGTAGTACAAATGTGGAGTATCAGTGAGGCTTGTGCCCATTACCCCTCTCTCTCTCTCTGTTTAGATCAGTGGTGTTGAGTCCTTCATTCAGGTTTGGGCTCCCGAGAATACTCCTTGGCAGCATTGTGAGTGTCTTACTTAATCCAGCAACACTGCTCTAATTGGCTAGCTGCAGCCATTTCCCCTGCTCTGAGGAACATGGAGATTAGAATACAAGTTTTCAGCATTCAAGGAGCAAAAATGAGTCACACTACGGATAGACGACATCTCCGAGGGATACATCAGCGAGAGCAGTGGCTGAGCACAGAAGTACTGGGAATGGAATTGATACGCCTGTACAAAGCGAGTGGGGGGGGGGGGGGGGGGGAGAGAGAGAGAGAGAGAGAGAGAGAGAGAGAGAGAGAGAGAGAGAGAGAGAGAGAGAGAGAGAGAGAGAGAGAGAGAGAGAGAGAGAGAGAGAGAGAGAGAGAGAGAGAGAGAGAGAATTGACAACAACGCCAAGGCTCCTTTTTACTTTGCGATGTCACTATTGCCAGACGTAGGGAGTAGTTATGAGGGAAATCTACACAGTTCCAGGTTGGGATATTATTTTTGATGATATATCATATTGCTAGTTGGCTGTACCTGCACCAAAACTCCAGTATTTTTCCTTCCTCCATCTTCTTGTTAAACTCGGGAGCCAATTCATTTTCAGCACTTCTATTTCCATGACTGATCAAAACGAGTTTTCTCATGGCTCTCTCTTGTGCCTCTGCAGCAGACATATGGTGAGCAATATGTTCGGGGACATCAAATCGCAATAAAATCACAGTATCGAATCGCAATACATTTTAGAATCATGAGAATCGTTATACATCGTATCATGAGAATATCATATCGTGAGGTCCCTGGTAATTCCCAGCTCTACTGTAGTAGGGAGGCAGAGTTGAAGCTTTGGGAAATGGTGCAACTCTCATGTTTTTGAGGTGAGATGAGAAGTGACTCACAAAGGAGTTTATATAAGGTATGAGTTACTGAACTGAGCTCACCTGACCAACCTGGACAGAGGCAGAGGAGTAAAGACCCACAGGACATCAATATAAGATGTGACCTTAAGCCAATCTCCCTTCTGCGCCGAACAGAACAGTGACATAAAGTCAAACATGGTTTCATGTATGTAATGCTGTACTCGTACTGTGCACAGACACAGTACAGGGTCAATCCATTTGAATTCCATCACTTCTTGAAAGCAGCTCTTTTGATTTGAATGAAACCGTAGGAGTGCTCAGAAAATCTAAAAGGCCAAAACATGCAAGAGATAAGTTGACCATTTTGCATACCCCACCATGCCATGAGAAATCCATGTCTTCATCACCGGAAACGATAAACGGTTGAGATTTATATAATTTACTACTTTTTAAAAATAAAAAATGCAAAACGTTCAACCTTAAAAGTAAATTGTCTAAACACGCGTAAACTCATACATATTCATATGTTGTAGCTTAGACCCTATTTGACTTCTGAGGTTTTAGTGTTGTGACCGTCATCGGTTGAGACACAACATGCTCTTGAATACAACACGGTGGGTGTCATGTTTTGGCTGATAAATGTACAGACACTTCAACTTTCAAATGGCACAACAAAGATGATTTGAGGTCCACACATCAGGGTGTTGACTTGTTTTGGAATATCTGCTGTTTTATATGATACTGACAATCCATAGGAAACCCAATGAAATCATAGAAATATAGATGATAGAATATACATGAACATTTAAGTTGACATTTGACAGTGGGTGGCCCGGTGGTCACCTTTGCGGTAGTCATTGAAAGTTAAAATTTAAATTCAATTTATAAACTCAGCAAAAAAAGAAACGTCCTCTCACTGTCAACTGCGTTTATTTTCAGCAAACTTAACATGTGTAAATATTTGTATGAACATAACAAAATTCAACAACAGACATAAACTGAACAATTTCCACAGATATGTGACATAAATTGAATAATGTGTCCCAGAACAATTCAAAAGTAACAGTCAGTATCTGGTGTGGCCACCAGCTGCATTAAGTACTGCAGTACTCATGGACTGCACCAGATTTGCCAGTTCTTGCTGTGTGATGTTACCCCACTCTTCCACCAAGGCAAATGCAAATTCCTGGACATTTCTGAGGCCCTAGCCCTCACCCTCCGATCCAACAGGTCCCAGACGTACTCAATGGGATTGAGATCCAGGCTCTTCGCTGCCCATGGCAGAACACTGACATTCCTGTCTTGCAGGAAATCACTCACAGAACGAGCAATATGGCTGGTGACATTGTCATACTGGAGGGTCATGTCAGGATGAGCCTGCAGGAAGGGTACCACGTGAGGGAAGAAGATGTCTTCCCTGTAACGCACAGCGTTGAGATTGCCTGCAATGACAAAGAGCTCAGTCCGATGATGCAGTGACACACCACCCCAGACCATGACGGACCCTCCACCTCCAAATCGATCCCGCTCCAGAGTACAGACCTTGGTGTAATGCTCATTCCTTCGACGATAAACGCAAATCCGACCATCAACCCTGGTGAGACAAAACCAGGACTTGTCAAAGAGCACTTTTTGCCAGTCCTGTCTGGTCCAGCGATGGTGGGTTTGTGCCCATAGGCGACGTTGTAGCCGGTGATGTCTAGTGAGGACCTGCCTTACAACAGGCCTACAAGCCCTCAGCCCAGCCTCTCTCAGCCTATTGCGGACAGTCTGAGCACTGATGGAGGGATTGTGCGTTCCTGGTATAACTCGGGCAGTTGTTGTAGCCATCCTGTACCTGTCCCGCAGGTGTGATGTTCGGATGTACCGATCCTGTGCAGGTGTTGTTACACGTGGTCTGACACTGCGAGGATGATCAGCTGTCCGTCCTTTCTCCCTGTAGCGCTGTCTTAGGTGTCTCACAATACGGACATTGCAATTTATTGCCCTGGCCACATCTGCAGTCCTCATGCCTCCTTGCAGCATGCCTAAGGCACGTTCGTGCAGATGACCAGGGATCCTGGGAATCTTTCTTTTGGTGTTTTTCAGAGTCAGTAGAAAGGCCTCTTTAGTGTCCTACGTTTTCATAACTGTGATGTTAATTGCCTACAGTCTGTAAGCTGTTAGTGTCTTAACGACCATTCCACAGGTGCATGTTCATGAATTGTCTATGGTTCATTGAACAAGCATGGGAAACAGTGTTAAAACCCTTTACAATGAAGATATGTGAAGGTATTTGGATTTTTACGAATTATCTTTGAAAGACAGGGTCCTGACATTATTTTTTATTCATAACCATTTTTTTTCAATAAATGATCAAATCGTTTGATACCACTGTTTGTAAGCTTTTGAATTATGTAAACCGTTCATATTTTCCAGTAATGAAGAAATGGATGTCTCTTTCATGGGCAAACATGTATGGAAAGTTTTGCTTAAATCAATTTAAACAACAACAACAAATATTGCTGTCAAAAAGTAATGGAATTAAAATGGATTTACCCTATAGGCACACACACACACACACACACACACACACACACACACATTTAAAAGCAACCCTTCTTCAATAGAACACCGCCTATGAATGACTCCCTTTCAAGTGAATTTCCCATCCGGTTGGCATCATAACTCTGGCAGGAAAACAAGAATGGTAAAATAACACACCATATCTGCCTGCTACCAGTCAGAAAAGAAAGGCAGACATTTACATTCACAAGTATCAATCAACCCAGCCACCAGCTATAATTCCATTAATCAGCATAATTGGCTCTCATCAACAGCATACAGATGCCATCACTCAAAATCCAATATACCACTTGAAGACAAACATTGCCATTTTTCCCACAACACTGATATTCTCTCCCTGTGTGTGCGTGTGTGTGTGTGTGTGTGTGTGTGTATCATACTGGATTATCTTAGAAGAAGAGAGTGTGTGTGTCTCTTCTACTGACTGGATCTAGAAGAAGTGGATCTTGTCTGCATTACGGCCCACTAGATTACACTTGTGTATCTGGTTAACTTCACACTGCGTGGGCCCCAGTGGAGGTCATGTGACGAAAATAGGCCATGGGACAATAATCCACTCAAACGTACTGTAGCTTACACACTCTCACAGAAATCACACAAGCCAGCTGGTGTGGATCGTTGTATTCCGGTCTCTTTTTCTGTGGTCGGCACGCAAAACACACACACACCTGAAATCCTAGGAGTCCTAGGAAATAAATATTCCTGGATGTGTGTGTGTGTGACAGTGAGTAGTGATGAGGGTTGATGTTAGCTTGTCATCCTCCTGACAGATACATTAGGAGAGCACTGGGGGGTTGTCCTATCTCTCCATCATATAGTATGAGCAACAACATGCCTCAACATTATGTAATGACCACTCAACACTGTCTACCCGTACTGTATGATCTAATGACAACACTATCTACCCATACTGGATGATCTAATGACAACACTGTCTACCCATACTGTATGATCTAATGACAACACTGTCTACCCATACTGTATGATCTAATGACCAACTGTCTACCCATACTGTATGATCTAATGACAACACTGTCTACCCATACTGTATGATCTAATGACAACACTGTCTACCCATACTGGATGATCTAATGACAACACTGTCTACCCATACTGTATGATCTAATGACAACACTGTCTACCCATACTGTATGATATAAAGGCAACACTGTCTACCCATACTGTATGATTTAATGACAACACTGCCTACCAGTACTGTATGATATAAAGACAACACTGCCTACCCAAACTGTATGATATAATGGCATTACTGTCTACCCATACTGTATGATTTAATGACAACACTATCTACCAGTACTGTATGATCTAATGGCATCACTGTCTACCCATACTGTATGATCTAATGACAACACTCTCTACCCATACTGTCTGATCTAATGACATTACTGTCTACCCATACTATATGATCTAATGACATTACTGTCTACCCATACTATATGATATAAAGACAACACTGTCTACCCGTACTGTATGATCTAATGACAACACTATCTACCCATACTATATGATCTAATGACAACACTATCTACCCATACTGGATGATCTAATGACAACACTATCTACCCATACTGTATGATCTAATGACATTACTATCTACCCATACTGTATGAACTAATGACAACACTATCTACCCATACTGTCTGATCTAATGACAACACTATCTACCCATACTGTCTGATCTAATGACATCACTGTTTACCCATACTGTCTGATCTAATGACATCACTGTCTACCCATACTGTATGATCTAGTGACAACACTATCAACCCATACTGTCTGATCTAATGGCATTACTGTCTACCCATACTGTATGATCTAGTGACAACACTATCAACCCATACTGTCTGATCTAATGGCATTACTGTCAACCCATACTGTATAATCTAATGGCATTACTATCTACCCATACTGTCTGATCTAATGACATCACTATCTACCCATACTGTATGATTTAATGACATCACTATCTACCCATACTGTATGATCTAATGACAACACTATCTACCCATACTGTCTGATCTAATGACAACACTATCTACCCATACTGTCTGATCTAATGACAACACTATCTACCCATACTGTCTGATCTAATGACAACACTGTCTACCCATACTGTATGATCTAATGACCTAACTGTCTACCCATACTGTATGATCTAATGACAACACTGTCAACCCATACTGGATGATCTAATGACAACACTGTCTACCCATACTGTATGATCTAATGACCTAACTGTCTACCCATACTGTATGATCTAATGACAACACTGTCTACCCATACTGGATGATCTAATGACAACACTGTCTACCCATACTGTATGATCTAATGACAACACTGTCTACCCATACTGTATGATATAAAGGCAACACTGTCTACCCATACTGTATGATTTAATGACAACACTATCTACCAGTACTGTATGATATAAAGACAACACTGCCTACCCATACTGTATGATATAATGGCATTACTGTCTACCCATACTGTATGATTTAATGACAACACTATCTACCAGTACTGTATGATCTAATGGCATCACTGTCTACCCATACTGTATGATCTAATGACAACACTCTCTACCCATACTGTCTGATCTAATGACATTACTGTCTACCCATACTATATGATCTAATGACATTACTGTCTACCCATACTATATGATATAAAGACAACACTGTCTACCCGTACTGTATGATCTAATGACAACACTATCTACCCATACTGTCTGATCTAATGACAACACTATCTACCCATACTGACTGATCTAATGACATTACTGTCTACCCATACTATATGATCTAATGACATTACTGTCTACCCATACGATATGATATAAAGACAACACTGTCTACCCGTACTGTATGATCTAATAACAACACTATCTACCCATACTATATGATCTAATGACAACACTATCTACCCATACTGGATGATCTAATGACAACACTATCTACCCATACTGTATGATCTAATGACAACACTGTCTACCCATACTGTATGATCTAATGACAACACTATCTACCCATACTGTATGATCTAATGACAACACTATCTACCCATACTGTATGATCTAATGACAACACTATCTACCCATACTGTCTGATCTAATGAGATTATTGTCTACCCATACTGTATAATCTAATGACATTACTATCTACCCATACTGTATGAACTAATGACAACACTATCAACCCATACTGTCTGATCTAATGACAACACTATCTACCCATACTGTCTGATCTAATGACATCACTGTTTACCCATACTGTATGATCTAATGACAACACTATCAACCCATACTGTATGATCTAATGACATTACTATCTACCCATACTGTATGATCTAATGACATCACTGTCTACCCATACTGTATGATCTAGTGACAACACTATCAACCCATACTGTCTGATCTAATGGCATTACTGTCTACCCATACTGTATGATCTAGTGACAACACTATCAACCCATACTGTCTGATCTAATGGCATTACTGTCAACCCATACTGTATAATCTAATGACATTACTATCTACCCATACTGTATGATCTAATGACATTACTATCTACCCATACTGTCTGATCTAATGACATCACTATCTACCCATACTGTATGATTTAATGACATCACTATCTACCCATACTGTATGATCTAATGACAACACTATCTACCCATACTGTATGATCTAATGACATTACTATCTACCCATACTGTCTGATCTAATGACATCACTATCTACCCATACTGTATGATTTAATGACATCACTATCTACCCATACTGTCTGATCTAATGACAACACTATCTACCCATACTGTCTGATCTAATGACATCACTATCTACCCATACTGTATGATCTAATGACAACACTATCTACCCATACTGTATGATCTAATGACATTACTGTCTACCCATACTGTCTGATCTAATGACATTACTGTCTACCCATACTGTCTGATCTAATGACATTACTGTCTACCCATACTGTCTGATCTAATGACATTACTGTCTACCCATACTGTCTGATCTAATGACAACACTATCTACCCATACTGTCTGATCTAATGACAACACTGTCTACCCATACTGTATGATCTAACGACTGTCACCTTGCTACTCTCATAAGTGCTGTAACAATACCACTGATGGTGATGGAGTAATATCATGTTATAGAAAGTTAGTCTTTGAGTGTGTGTGTGTGTGTGTGTGTGTGTGTGTGTCTTCAGAGGTACAGCAATACAACCTTGAGGAACCAAAGAGCCCCTTGCCGTCGAGAGCAGTGAAAGACAAAACAAACCAGATAGAAGGAGAAAGAAAAGAAAACAGAGAAGTAATTGTCTTCTCTCTCTCCAGAACAAAACTTAAACCAATATTATACAGAGCAGCCGAACAGAGAGAGGAAAATAAAACCTTTCTGTGGTTTACAGATTTTGCAAAGCGCAGAAAAAAATCCCCCCACCACAAAATTTCTCCTGTGTGTGCAGGAATTTGCAGTGCTGGTGTGTGTATAATAAAATTGGACGATTACCTGAAAAAATGAATAAAGCCTGTATTTATTCTTCTTACACTACAGAGTGAAACAAACCCAAGAGAAAAGGAATGAGAAAAGCAGAGAGCTGATAGGCAACTTAGTATACTGTATATACTGTATATACTTAATATACTCCTTGACTCTCATTCAACTTAGAAATGATCACTACAACTCAAGTTATTAACCTTCCTAATAACACCATTCACCATTTTGCTGAACCTGCATCGACAGAGAAGTAGCTACTTTAGGGTCTCTCTAGCCCATTGACTAATTCTATTTATTTGGTCTAGCCTACAGGTAATGATAGCAGGAAGCTATCAGCCCAAGACATAATGGAATTGTGCCTTCAGTGAGCCAGACACAGTTTGAAACAGCAGAGCTGTCGCCCCGCAGTTCAATCTCATGTCTCCGTGAACGGGGGTAAGATTGAATCTTTCATTAGAGACGGGCAGTAAACAAAATCCGAGCAGAAATATAACTGTGTGAGCATGCGGCTGAACAGAGCCCTGGTTTCCCAACCCCCTCCGAGGCACTGTGTGTGGGGGAGATGGAATGCCTGATGACGGCACCAGATTATTGCTTCCATATTACAGGGAAATCAGGAAAGCTCAGGTCTTATACAAAGCTCACCACAGCTTCATCAGCAGTTTGTCTGACTCAGACTAGCTGGGAACTCGCTTTCATTTGGCCAGTATGGACAGAAGGGATAAAGTAGCAGAAACCAACTAAGATGATGCTATGTCTTTGGTGGAATACTGGATGGCAGGGAAGTATTACAGGTCCAGGATTATATCCAGTCGCTACAGTACCCTTTCTTCCAACTGTATCTCTCAGTAAGGTGCTTTTCAATAGGAGTCAGTGGCAGCAAGCCTTGGACTGACCAAGTGAGTGCTCACAGAGTGATCCAAAGACATACTTCTCCTCTAAACCAATAATCATTAGCCAAAGCACCAAATGCATTGTGGCTCACCTGTGATCTTTCTCCATGAAAAGGAGGTCCACCTGGTGCAACAAGGGAGCCTTTCCATATGTAGTCCAGATTGGTGACACAGTGACAGTGTCCCTCTCCTCCGCCCCGTCCCTGTCCCCTGCAGTCCCCAGGGAGTGGTGGTGTGGTCTGCATAAACCCATTACTTAACAGGCCATCATAATTAAGGAGAGGGAGAAGCTAACGCTGTCCAGCCTGGCCTACTTTACCCATGAGCTTCCCCTGACACCGATACTCTTTCTAGTTAGAATAAAGACAAAGACCCACAAGCTGAACTCCCCCATCTCTCTGGATGAACTGACCTGTGCTGTGGCCTTGGTTCTGTCCTACAGCTCTGTACTGTGCTGTGCTGTGGCCTTGGCTCTGTCCTACAGCTCTGTACTGTACTGTGGCCTTGGCTCTGTCCTACAGCTCTGTACTGTGCTGTGCTGTGGCCTTGGCTCTGTCCTACAGCTCTGTACTGTACTGTGGCCTTGGCTCTGTCCTACAGCTCTGTACTGTACTGTGCTGTGGCCTTGGTTCTGTCCTACAGCTCTGTACTGTGCTGTGCTGTGGCCTTGGCTCTGTCCTACAGCTCTGTACTGTACTGTGGCCTTGGCTCTGTCCTACAGCTCTGTACTGTACTGTGCTGTGGCCTTGTCTCTGTCCTACAGCTCTGTACTGTACTGTGCTGTGGCCTTGTCTCTGTCCTACAGCTCTGTACTGTACTGTGCTGTGGCCTTGGCTTTGTCCTACAGCTCTGTACTGTACTGTGCTGTGGCCTTGGCTCTGTCCTACAGCTCTGTACTGAACTGTACTGTGGCCTTGGCTCTGTCCTACAGCTCTGTACTGTACTGTGCTGTGGCCTTGGCTCTGTCCTACAGCTCTGTACTGTACTGTGCTGTGGCCTTGGCTCTGTCCTACAGCTCTGTACTGTACTGTGCTGTGGCCTTGGCTCTGTCCTACAGCTCTGTACTGTGCTGTGGCCTTGGCTCTGTCCTACAGCTCTGTACTGTACTGTACTGTGGCCTTGGCTCTGTCCTACAGCTCTGTACTGTACTGTGCTGTGGCCTTGGCTCTGTCCTACAGCTCTGTACTGTACTGTACTGTGGCCTTGACTCTGTCCTACAGCTCTGTACTGTACTGTGCTGTGGCCTTGGCTCTGTCCTACAGCTCTGTACTGTACTGTGTTGTGGCCTTGGCTCTGTCCTACAGCTCTGTACTGTACTGTGTTGTGGCCTTGGCTCTGTCCTACAGCTCTGTACTGTACTGTGCTGTGGCCTTGGCTCTGTCCTACAGCTCTGTACTGGACTGGAGGGAAGACACTGACCATGGGAGGAGTCTGAAGTTCATAGAGGTCCATACATTCCATTATTCAACACAACACATTACCATAGGAATTAGGCTGCATTTTAACCAAGGAAGTAATTTAGATTCTTACTCCATGTCTAGGAATGATTTGTTTACAACAAGGTAAAGAAAAGTTTGAGTTCTGCAAGTGTTACTGGTGCAGAACAGAACAGCCAGTTAGTGTGAGACACTGCAGGAGAGAGAAAAGGGTGGTGAGGAGAGGAGAGGAGAAGGAGGAGGGGGTGAATCTGTCATGTGAGACTGGTCAGAGTGACACTGATATTACACAACAGAAGACCTGGCACGGCATCACACACAGAAACAAAACACAAATCCCAAGTCCCAACACACACAGAAATCACAGAAATCACACACACTCAGGAGGGACGCAGAATATTGAGCAAATGTGTGTGTGGGGGTATGTGTGTGTGAGTATGTGTGTGGGAGTATGTGTGTGGGAGTATCTGTGTGGGTGTAATTGTGGGAGTATGTGTGTGGGGGTATGCGTGTGGGAGTATGCGTGTGGGAGTAAATGTGGGGGTGAGTGTGGGGGTATGTGTGTGGGAGTATATGTGTGGGAGTATGTGTGTGTGGGAGTATGTGTGTGGGAGTATGTGTGTGTGGGAGTATGTGTGTGAGGGAGTATGTGTGTGGGAGTGTAAGTGTGGGAGTAATTGTGGGAGTATGTGGGTGGGGGTATGTGTGTGGGAGTATGTGTGCGGGAGTATGTGTGTGGGAGTATGTGTGTGGGAGTGTGGGAGTATGTGTGTGGGAGAGTGTGGGGGTATGTGTGTGGGAGTATATGTGTGGGAGTATGTGTGTGGGAGTTTGTGTGTGGGAATAAATGCGGGGGTGAGTGTGGGGGTATGTGTGTGGGAGTATGTGTGTAGGAGTATATGTGTGGGGGGGTATGTGTGCGGGAGTATGTGTGGGGGGGTATGTGTGTGGGGGTAAGTGTGGCGGTATGCGTGAGGGAGTTTGTGTGTGGGAATAAATGCGGGGCTGAGTGTGGGGGTATGTGTGTGGGAATAAATGCGGGGCTGAGTGTGGGGGTATGTGTGTGGGAGTATATGTGTGGGAGTATGTGTGTGGGAGTATGTGTGTGGGAGTGTGGGAGTATGTGTGTGGGAGAGTGTGGGGGTATGTGTGTGGGAGTATATATGTGGGAGTATGTGTGTGGGAGTTTGTGTGTGGGAATAAATGCGGGGGTGAGTGTGGGGGTATGTGTGTGGGAGTATGTGTAGGAGTATATGTGTGGGGGGGTATGTGTGCGGGAGTATGTGTGGGGGGGTATGTGTGTGGGGGTAAGTGTGGCGGTATGCGTGTGGGAGTATATGTGTGGGAGTATGTGTGTGGGAGTTTGTGTGTGGGAATAAATGTGGGGGTGAGTGTGGGGGTATGTGTGTGGGAGTATATGTGTGGGAGTATATGTGTGGGAGTATATGTGGGAGTATATGTGTGTGGGAGTATGTGTGTGGGAGAGTGTGGGGGTATGTGTGTGGGAGTATATGTGTGGGGGAGTATGTGTGGAGGAGTATATGTGTGTGGGAGTATGCGTGGGGGAGTATATGTGTGTGGGAGTATATGTGTGTGGGTGTATATGTGTGTAGGAGTATGTGTGTGGGGGTATGTGTGTGCGGGAGTATATGTGTGTGGGAGTATGTGTGTGTGGGGGGTATGTGTGTGGGGGTATGTATGTGGGAGTATGTGTGTGGGAGTATGTGGGCGGGGGTATGTGTGGGGAGGGTATGTGGGCGGGAGTATGTGTGGGGGTATGCGTGTGGGAGTATATGTGTGGGAGTATGTGTGTGGGAGTTTGTGTGTGGGAATAAATGCGGGGGTGAGTGTGGGGGTATGTGTGTGGGAGTATATGTGTGGGAGTATATGTGTGGGAGTATATGTGTGTGGGTGTATATGTGTGTAGGAGTATGTGTGTGGGGGTATGTGTGTGCGGGAGTATGTGTGTGTGGGAGTATGTGTGTGTGGGGGGTATGTGTGTGGGGGTATGTGTGTGGGAGTATGTGTGTGGGAGTATGTGTGTGGGGGTATGTGGGCGGGAGTATGTGTGGGGGGGTATGTGGGCAGGAGTATGTGTGGGGGGGTATGTGTGCGGGAGTATGTGTGCGGGGGTATGTGTGCGGGGGTATATGTGTGGGAGTATGTGTGTGGGAGTTTGTGTGTGGGAATAAATGCGGGGGTGAGTGTGGGGGTATGTGTGTGGGAGTATGTGTGTGGGAGTTTGTGTGTGGGAATAAAAGCGGGGGTGAGTGTGGGGAATGTGTGTGGGAGTATGTGTGTGGGAGTATGTGTGTGGGAGTATATGTGTGGGAGTATATGTGTGTGGGAGTATGTGTGTGGGAGTATGTGTGTGGGAGTATATGTGTGTGGGAGTATATGTGTGTGGGAGTATATGTGTGTGGGTGTATATGTGTGTAGGAGTATGTGTGTGGGGGTATGTGTGTGCGGGAGTATATGTGTGTGGGAGATGTGTGTGTGGGGGTTATGTGTGTGGGGTTATGTGTGTGGGAGTATGTGTGTGGGAGTATGTGTGGGGGGGTATGTGGGCGGGAGTATGTGTGGGGGGGTATATGGGCGGGAGTATGTGTGCGGGGGTATGTGTGTGGGGGTATATGTGTGGGAGTATGTGTGTGGGAGTTTGTGTGTGGGAATAAATGCGGGGGTGAGTGTGGGGGTATGTGTGTGGGAGTATATGTGTGGGAGTACAGTGCCTTGCGAAAGTATTCGGCCCCCTTGAACTTTGCGACCTTTTGCCACATTTAATTTCACTTCAAACATAAAGATATAAAACTGTAATTTTTTGTGAAGAATCAACAACAAGTGGGACACAATCATGAAGTGGAACGACATTTATTGGATATTTCAAACTTTTTTAACAAATCAAAAACTGAAAAATTGGGCGTGCAAAATTATTCAGCCCCTTTACTTTCAGTGCAGCAAACTCTCTCCAGAAGTTCAGTGAGGATCTCTGAATGATCCAATGTTGACATAAATGACTAATGATAAATACAATCCACCTGTGTGTAATCAAGTCTCCGTATAAATGCACCTGCACTGTGATAGTCTCAGAGGTCCGTTAAAAGCGCAGAGAGCATCATGAAGAACAAGGAACACACCAGGCAGGTCCGAGATACTGTTGTGAAGAAGTTTAAAGCCGGATTTGGATACAAAAAGATTTCCCAAGCTTTAAACATCCCAAGGAGCACTGTGCAAGCGATAATATTGAAATGGAAGGAGTATCAGACCACTGCAAATCTACCAAGACCTGGCCGTCCCTCTAAACTTTCAGCTCATACAAGGAGAAGACTGATCAGAGATGCAGCCAAGAGGCCCATGATCACTCTGGATGAACTGCAGAGATCTACAGCTGAGGTGGGAGACTCTGTCCATAGGACAACAATCAGTTGTATATTGCACAAATCTGGCCTTTATGGAAGAGTGGCAAGAAGAAAGCCATTTCTTAAAGATATCCATAAAAAGTGTAGTTTAAAGTTTGCCACAAGCCACCTGGGAGACACACCAAACATGTGGAAGAAGGTGCTCTGGTCAGATGAAACCAAAATTGAACTTTTTGGCAACAATGCAAAACGTTATGTTTGGCGTAAAAGCAACACAGCTGAACACACCATCCCCACTGTCAAACATGGTAGTGGCAGCATCATGGTTTGGGCCTGCTTTTCTTCAGCAGGGACAGGGAAGATGGTTAAAATTGATGGGAAGATGGATGGAGCCAAATACAGGACCATTCTGGAAGAAAACCTGATGGAGTCTGCAAAAGACCTGAGACTGGGACAGAGATTTGTCTTCCAACAAGACAATGATCCAAAACATAAAGCAAAATCTACAATGGAATGGTTCAAAAATAAACATATCCAGGTGTTAGAATGGCCAAGTCAAAGTCTAGACCTGAATCCAATCGAGAATCTGTGGAAAGAACTGAAAACTGCTGTTCACAAATGCTCTCCATCCAACCTCACTGAGCTCGAGCTGTTTTGCAAGGAGGAATGGGAAAAAATGTCAGTCTCTCGATGTGCAAAACTGATAGAGACATACCCCAAGCGACTTACAGCTGTAATCGCAGCAAAAGGTGGCGCTACAAAGTATTAACTTAAGGGGGCTGAATAATTTTGCACGCCCAATTTTTCAGTTTTTGATTTGTTAAAAAAGTTTGAAATATCCAATAAATGTCGTTCCACTTCATGATTGTGTCCCACTTGTTGTTGATTCTTCACAAAAAAATACAGTTTTATATCTTTATGTTTGAAGCCTGAAATGTGGCAAAAGGTCGCAAAGTTCAAGGGGGCCGAATACTTTCGCAAGGCACTGTATATGTGTGGGAGTATATGTGTGTGGGAGTATATGTGTGTGGGAGTATGTGTGGGGGAGTAAATGTGGGGGTATGTGTGTGGGAGTATGTGTGTGGGAGTATATGTGTGTGGGAGTATGTGTGGGGGAGTAAATGTGGGGGTATGTGTGTAGGGGGTATGTGTGTGGGAGTATATGTGTGTGGGAGTATGTGTGGGGGAGTATGTGTGGGGGAGTATGCGTGTGGAGTATATGTGTGTGGGAGTATGTGTGGGGGAGTAAATGTGGGGGTATGTGTGTGGGAGTATATGTGTGTGGGAGTATGTGTGGGGGAGTAAATGTGGGGGTATGTGTGTGGGGGTATGTGTGTGGGAGTATATGTGTGTGGGAGTATGTGTGGGGGAGTAAATGTGGGGGTATGTGTGTGGGAGTATGTGTGTGGGAGTATATGTGTGTGGGAGTATGTGTGGGGGAGTAAATGTGGGGGTATGTGTGTGGGGGTATGTGTGTGGGAGTATATGTGTGTGGGAGTATGTGTGTGGGAGTATGCGTGGGGGAGTATGTGTGGGGGAGTATGCGTGTGGGAGTATGCGTGTGGGAGTATGTATGTGGGAGTATGTATGTGGGAGTATATGTGTGTGGGAATATATGTGTGTGGGTGTATATGTGTGTAGGAGTATGTGTGTGTGGGGGGGTATGTGTGTGGGAGTAAGTGTGTGAGAGTGTTTGGGTGTTTTAGTGTTTTTACATGTAGAAGTTGTCTCTATGTCAATGTATTCATTTAATCAAAGGAGGGTGAGGGAAACAATTCAAGTGATAGGCAAGTGAGGGCCTATGAAAGTGTGTGTTTCGTGTGTGCATGTGTGTGTGTGTGTGTGTGATTGTGCATATAGTGTGTGTGATTCTAAATATCAGTGTGTGCATCACAGGGTCCAGTGGAGTTAAATAATGGATGTCATGTGTGTTTCTTCCTGAGTGATCGGCTACTCTCCTCTCTGCTCCTCTGAGGAGTGTGTGTCCGTACTGCCATCCTCCATCTGTCTGCACTGAAACGCCCAATTCTGACATAATTGCCTGGAACTGTGAATATTGACGCTGTAGACCCATGGCTGTGGAGCCATATCTGAACCCAGTCCAACTAACATCCTCTGGCTTTCCTACCTGTGGGGACCAGCGGCTGGGTTGGGCTGGGGTTCTCATGGGCCTTTTACACTGCAGGGATTTACACCGGTGCTTGAACTAAATCCTAAGACTCAGAGAGACACAGTGGGACAGGTAGGGAGACCCTGAGGAGAGGAATAACGAGCTCCACTCACAGGCCTGGTCTTACCAGTGGACTGCTATAGCTGCTGCAGCCCCATTAGGTCCCCTTCAGGAGTCAGATCTGAGCAGGGTGACTGCAGTCCACAATCAACTACTCACCTCTGAATCACAGACAGGCGAGGCCCAAACTAACCCCGGCAGTCACACACATAACTAAGAGAGAGGAGGGGAAATCTCACACACGTACATGGGAGAATGAAAGCGTGTGCACACTCACGGACACACACCCCGGCAGGCAAAACTGGTTGAAACGACGTCACACAAACACACAAAAAAACCTTGAAGTCATATCAGATAAAAATCAAACATTCCCTCAAAAACAAGATATGAAATGCGGAACGTACTGTTTATTCTTTCTACACAGTGAGTGACTTCACAGGGCTGTAATTCGGTACGGCTCTCCACAGTGGTCCTCTATCTCTGTTGGCAAAACACGCGTTTGTTGATTTTCTCTTTTCTTGTGATGCATCGCCACGTCGTGCCAGGAGGCGATTCGCGAGTTCATTCGCTGAAAAGCCTCGATTCCAATCTGCTTTACGTCAGGGGCGCAAAGGAGGGAGAAAACCACTCTTTAGAGCTTTTGGATAGATAAGCCTTCCTTTTAAAAATGGCCGTGGTACCTTTTGGAGATACGGCTGTCGGAAGCAGTTTCCCATATTGCTGCTCTGTCACCTTGCCAGCTGTGCCAAAATGGATGCCAAACATTTAGGAAGAAGCCAGTAATTTAAGTAACACGGGTAGAAGGTTCATTCCTTTGGATTAGCATGTGATTCAAATACACTTTCTGGGAACATCTTGTCTTGATGATGGGGCTGGAACTATAGCTCATCAACTGCCACAAATAAATTGACTGTTACTTAAAAGGAGAGTTACATGATGCCAGTCACTGTCCTCACACAGGACAGGACAGTGACTGAAAAAGGGGCTCCATGACATCAGAAATCAGGTGTTTCTGTATGTGTTCGTGTGTGTTCGTGTGTGTGTGTGTGTCAGCCTGCCTCAGTACATGGTGTGAACACCAATAGAACATGACTGTCTGAGGGGACCTCAGTGAGCACTGTAGGAGGGCTGAGGAGGAGCCAGTCAGCACTGCCTTGTGTCTTAGTCATACAGGTTATCACTGAGGAGGAGTCAGTCAAGCCTTGTGTCTTAGTCACAGGTTATCACTGCCTTGTGTCTTAGTCATACAGGTTATCACTGCCTTGTGTCTTAGTCATACAGGTTATCACTGCCTTGTGTCTTAGTCATACAGGTTATCACTGAGGAGGAGTCAGTCAGCACTGCCTTGTGTCTTAGTCATACAGGTTATCACTGAGGAGGAGTCAGTCAAGCCTTGTGTCTTAGTCACAGGTTATCACTGCCTTGTGTCTTAGTCATACAGGTTATCACTGCCTTGTGTCTTAGTCATACAGGTTATCACTGCCTTGTGTCTTAGTCATACAGGTTATCACTGAGGAGGAGTCAGTCAGCACTGCCTTGGGTCTTAGTCACAGGTTATCACTGCCTTGTGTCTTAGTCATACAGGTTATCACTGCCTTGTGTCTTAGTCATACAGGTTATCACTGCCTTGTGTCTTAGTCATACAGGTTATCACTGAGGAGGAGTCAGTCAGCACTGCCTTGTGTCTTAGTCATACAGGTTATGACTGAGGAGGAGCCAGTCAGCACTGCCTTGTGTCTTAGTCATACAGGTTATCACTGAGGAGGAGTCAGTCAGCACTGCCTTGTGTCTTAGTCATACAGGTTATCACTGCCTTGTGTCTTAGTCATACAGGTTATCACTGCCTTGTGTCTTAGTCATACAGGTTATCACTGAGGAGGAGTCAGTCAGCACTGCCTTGGGTCTTAGTCACAGGTTATCACTGCCTTGTGTCTTAGTCATACAGGTTATCACTGCCTTGTGTCTTAGTCATACAGGTTATCACTGAGGAGGAGTCAGTCAGCACTGCCTTGTGTCTTAGTCATACAGGTTATCACTGCCTTGTGTCTTAGTCATACAGGTTATGACTGCCTTGTGTCTTAGTCATACAGGTTATCACTGAGGAGGAGTCAGTCAGCACTGCCTTGTGTCTTAGTCATACAGGTTATCACTGCCTTGTGTCTTAGTCATACAGGTTATCACTGAGGAGGAGTCAGTCAGCACTGCCTTGTGTCTTAGTCACAGGTTATCACTGCCTTGTGTCTTAGTCATACAGGTTATCACTGCCTTGTGTCTTAGTCATACAGGTTATCACTGCCTTGTGTCTTAGTCATACAGGTTATCACTGAGGAGGAGTCAGTCAGCACTGCCTTGTGTCTTAGTCATACAGGTTATCACTGAGGAGGAGTCAGTCAGCACTGCCTTGTGTCTTAGTCAGACAGGTTATCAATGCCTTGTGTCTTAGTCATACAGGTTATCACTGCCATGTGTCTTAGTCATACAGGTTATCACTGCCTTGTGTCTTAGTCATACAGGTTATCACTGCCTTGTGTCTTAGTCATACAGGTTATCACTGAGGAGGAGTCAGTCAGCACTGCCTTGTGTCTTAGTCACAGGTTATCACTGCCTTGTGTCTTAGTCATACAGGTTATCACTGCCTTGTGTCTTAGTCATACAGGTTATCACTGAGGAGGAGTCAGTCAGCACTGCCTTGTGTCTTAGTCATACAGGTTATCACTGAGGAGGAGTCAGTCAGCACTGCCTTGTGTCTTAGTCACAGGTTATCACTGCCTTGTGTCTTAGTCATACAGGTTATCACTGCCTTGTGTCTTAGTCATACAGGTTATCACTGAGGAGGAGTCAGTCAGCACTGCCTTGTGTCTTAGTCATACAGGTTATCACTGAGGAGGAGTCAGTCAGCACTGCCTTGTGCCTTAGTCATACAGGTTATCACTGAGGAGGAGCCAGTCAGCACTGCCTTGTGTCTTAGTCATACAGGTTATCACTGAGGAGGAGTCAGTCAGCACTGCCTTGTGTCTTAGTCATACAGGTTATCACTGAGGATGAGTCAGTCAGCACTGCCTTGTGTCTTAGTCATACAGGTTATCAATGCCTTGTGTCTTAGTCATACAGGTTATCACTGACATGTGTCTTAGTCATACAGGTTATCACTGCCTTGTGTCTTAGTCATACAGGTTATCACTGCCTTGTGTCTTAGTCATACAGGTTATCACTGAGGAGGAGTCAGTCAGCACTGCCTTGTGTCTTAGTCACAGGTTATCACTGCCTTGTGTCTTAGTGATACAGGTTATCACTGAGGAGGAGTCAGTCAGCACTGCCTTGTGTCTTAGTCATACAGGTTATCACTGAGGAGGAGCCAGTCAGCACTGCCTTGTGTCTTAGTCATACAGGTTATCACCGAGGAGGAGTCAGTCAGCACTGCCTTGTGTCTTAGTCATACAGGTTATCACTGAGGAGGAGTCAGTCAGCACTGCCTTGTGTCTTAGTCATACAGGTTATCACTGAGGAGGACTCAGTCAGCACTGCCTTGTGTCTTAGTCACAGGTTATCACTGCCTCGTGTCTTAGTCATACAGGTTATCACTGCCTTGTGTCTTAGTCATACAGGTTATCACTGCCTTGTGTCTTAGTCATACAGGTTATCACTGAGGAGGAGTCAGTCAGCACTGCCTTGTGTCTTAGTCATACAGGTTATCACTGAGGAGGAGTCAGTCAGCACTGCCTTGTGTCTTAGTCAGACAGGTTATCAATGCCTTGTGTCTTAGTCATACAGGTTATCACTGCCATGTGTCTTAGTCATACAGGTTATCACTGCCTTGTGTCTTAGTCATACAGGTTATCACTGCCTTGTGTCTTAGTCATACAGGTTATCACTGAGGAGGAGTCAGTCAGCACTGCCTTGTGTCTTAGTCACAGGTTATCACTGCCTTGTGTCTTAGTCATACAGGTTATCACTGCCTTGTGTCTTAGTCATACAGGTTATCACTGAGGAGGAGTCAGTCAGCACTGCCTTGTGTCTTAGTCATACAGGTTATCACTGAGGAGGAGTCAGTCAGCACTGCCTTGTGTCTTAGTCACAGGTTATCACTGCCTTGTGTCTTAGTCATACAGGTTATCACTGCCTTGTGTCTTAGTCATACAGGTTATCACTGAGGAGGAGTCAGTCAGCACTGCCTTGTGTCTTAGTCATACAGGTTATCACTGAGGAGGAGTCAGTCAGCACTGCCTTGTGCCTTAGTCATACAGGTTATCACTGAGGAGGAGCCAGTCAGCACTGCCTTGTGTCTTAGTCATACAGGTTATCACTGAGGATGAGTCAGTCAGCACTGCCTTGTGTCTTAGTCATACAGGTTATCAATGCCTTGTGTCTTAGTCACACAGGTTATCACTGCCTTGTGTCTTAGTCATACAGGTTATCACTGCCTTGTGTCTTAGTCATACAGGTTATCACTGAGGAGGAGTCAGTCAGCACTGCCTTGTGTCTTAGTCACAGGTTATCACTGCCTTGTGTCTTAGTGATACAGGTTATCACTGAGGAGGAGTCAGTCAGCACTGCCTTGTGTCTTAGTCATACAGGTTATCACTGAGGAGGAGCCAGTCAGCACTGCCTTGTGTCTTAGTCATACAGGTTATCACTGAGGAGGACTCAGTCAGCACTGCCTTGTGTCTTAGTCACAGGTTATCACTGCCTTGTGTCTTAGTCATACAGGTTATCACTGCCTTGTGTCTTAGTCATACAGGTTATCACTGCCTTGTGTCTTAGTCATACAGGTTATCACTGAGGATGAGTCAGTCAGCACTGCCTTGTGTCTTAGTCATACAGGTTATCAATGCCTTGTGTCTTAGTCATACAGGTTATCACTGCCATGTGTCTTAGTCATACAGGTTATCACTGAGGAGGAGTCAGTCAGCACTGCCTTGTGTCTTAGTCATACAGGTTATCACTGAGGAGGAGTCAGTCAGCACTGCCTTGTGTCTTAGTCATACAGGTTATCACTGAGGAGGACTCAGTCAGCACTGCCTTGTGTCTTAGTCACAGGTTATCACTGCCTTGTGTCTTAGTCATACAGGTTATCACTGCCTTGTGTCTTAGTCATACAGGTTATCACTGCCTTGTGTCTTAGTCATACAGGTTATCACTGAGGATGAGTCAGTCAGCACTGCCTTGTGTCTTAGTCATACAGGTTATCAATGCCTTGTGTCTTAGTCATACAGGTTATCACTGCCTTGTGTCTTAGTCATACAGGTTATCACTGCCTTGTGTCTTAGTCATACAGGTTATCACTGAGGAGGAGTCAGTCAGCACTGCCGTGTGTCTTAGTCATACAGGTTATGACTGAGGAGGAGCCAGTCAGCACTGCCTTGTGTGTTAGTCATACAGGTTATCACTGAGGAGGAGTCAGTCAGCACTGCCTTGTGTCTTAGTCATACAGGTTATCACCGAGGAGGAGTCAGTCAGCACTGCCTTGTGTCTTAGTCATACAGGGTATCACCGAGGAGGAGCCAGTCAGCACTGCCTTGTGTCTTAGTCATACAGGTTATCACTGAGGAGGAGCCAGTCAGCACTGCCTTGTGTCTTAGTCATACAGGTTATCACTGAGGAGGAGCCAGTCAGCACTGCCTTGTGTCTTAGTCATACAGGTTATCACTGAGGAGGAGTCAGTCAGCACTGCCTTGTGTCTTAGTCATGCAGGTTATCACTGAGGAGGAGTCAGTCAGCACTGCCTTGTGTCTTAGTCACAGGTTATCACTGAGGAGGAGCCAGTCAGCACTGCCTTGTGTCTTAGTCATACAGGTTATCACTGAGGAGGAGTCAGTCAGCACTGCCTTGTGTCTTAGTCATACAGGTTATCACTGCCTTGTGTCTTAGTCATACAGGTTATCACTGAGGAGGAGCCAGTCAGCACTGCCTTGTGTCTTAGTCATACAGGTTATCACTGAGGAGGAGTCAGTCAGCACTGCCTTGTGTCTTAGTCATACAGGTTATCACTGCCTTGTGTCTTAGTCATACAGGTTATCACTGCCATGTGTCTTAGTGATACAGGTTATCACTGCCTTGTGTCTTAGTGATACAGGTTATCACTGCCTTGTGTCTTAGTCATACAGGTCATCACTGAGGAGGAGCCAGTCAGCACTGCCTTGTGTCTTAGTCATACAGGTTATGACTGAGGAGGAGCCAGTCAGCACTGCCTTGTGTCTTAGTCATACAGGTTATGACTGAGGAGGAGTCAGTCAGCACTGCCTTGTGTCTTAGTCATACAGGTTATCACTGAGGAGGAGTCAGTCAGCACTGCCTTGTGTCTTAGTCACAGGTTATCACTGCCTTGTGTCTTAGTCATACAGGTTATCACTGAGGAGGTGGGAATCAATGGAACAGGAATGGAACAGACATTTCCTCCACAAGTAACATTTCAGATATAGAATCCATCATTATAACGATACAGTAAGTCTAGAAAAAGTAACACTCCAGACTCAATATGTCAAGGGTTGAAATCACTAGAGAAAGAGAAGTACTTAGCATGACTCAATTCCACAACGCCAGAGCATCAGCTCAATATTATCAACCAGTGGGTTGTAGGAACCAGATGGCTCACTGGGAGCTTCATGTCAAGGTGGCCCTAGGCTGAACACATGCAGTATCTGAGACAGGGAAACATGTGGCAGGGTCTCAGACACACAGATCATGACCATGTTGCGTGTTCTATGTGTGGGGAGAGATGCACTCTTCTCTCTGGCTCTCTCTGGAGCCACATCTGCAGAAGAGCAATGCTTCACAGCTCATGCTCACTATGGCCTATCAACATCTGTGTCCTGCCCTGTCACTCAAAACCACCGGGCACAGAGCCCAACCCCTTTTCACATGATTGACAGCCCATGTGGCCAATCTCATCAGTTTTATGACCTCAATCCTGTTATTGTATGTCCCTGCTTCTGGAGGGCCGTGCCTGTTTTTTCTCAGTTTTGAGAGAGAGAGAGTAAAAGATAAAGAGAAAGCGAAGGGGGGAGAGGGAGAGAGAAGAGAAAGAGAGCGCGACATTGAGAAGTGTCACGCCTTTGAAGCAGGCAGGGAGTGGAGACAGTTGTTGCCATGGAAACCACGGCCGGGCTCTAGTGAGTAAGTAAGCTGCTACAGTGAGCTTGCTGCGCTGTGGCGTATGCGAGGGAAGGCGCCTGCGCCTGGCTTCAACCGATCTAACCTGAGGCTGAGTGAAGGATGAAGGGAGAAGGTGAGAGTCCAGACGGAAAGAAGGAGAACCAGAGAAGAGCCTGAGGCACAATTATAGTGTGAGACAGGGCTGATTGCACAAGCCTTAGATCTATAGAGCAGAGAAACAGGTCTCCTCAGGTCTCTGCGGTGAGTAACACACACACACACACACACACACACAAACACACACACACACACACAAACATACATGCCAGACTAATGGAGACACCTTTATTACGGAGCACACAACTCTTTTGTCTCCACACACAGTCTCAGCTCAGAGCTCCACAATGGGGCCCTTTGTTCCAGCTCCGGCGTGAGGCTCAGTGTCAACCTGACTTTCATAAGGCAGCCTCTGTGCTAATAGAGACAGTGTGAATAATGCATGAAGGAAGGAAGGAGCACTCAGGAGCCAATATTATTATTATTATTATTCTATTGCTGCCAATCAATCATAAACACAAGGATAACAGGAAAGGGAAGTGAAAAAGACAGGAAAGGAGGGACGGATACCTGACAGATACCTGGCAACCCGCCTAACAAGCACATGCTCATCAGAGTGTGAGATAGGTAAAGCCCTTTGAATTGAATTGAGAGAGGTAGAGGATGACCCCCTACTGTGGCACACAGCTCTCACCAGTACCAAACAATCAGATCATCACACAGCTCTCACCAGTACCAAACAATCAGATCATCACACAGCTCTCACCAGTACCAAACAATCAGATCATCACACAGCTCTCACCAGTACCAAACAATCAGATCATCACACAGCTCTCACCAGTACCAAACAATCAGATCATCACACAGCTCTCACCAGTACCAAACAATCAGATCATCACACAGCTCTCACCAGTACCAAACAATCAGATCATCACACAGCTCTCACCAGTATCAAACAATCTGATCATCACAGACTCACAGCTCTGACAGAGAACAGGTAGTTTGTGGCACATTCCTCTCTCTCTCTCTCTCTCTCTCTCTCTCTCTCTCTCTCTCTCTCTCTCCCTATCTCTCTCTCTCTTCGAGCACTACTCATTAGTAAACACCCCCAGTGGTCTTTCCTCCCTACCCATTAGCATACACTCAATGTCCCTCTGGGCAGCAGCCTCACCATTAATCACACACTCTGGTACACAAACTCTGCCCATTCTAACACAATGCTCCCATTCCACATAGCAGCACATGCATGCACACACACACACGGCATATATTCAATCACACCCTCCATAAAATCTAAGTTCCCATTTACAAATGCTCACTGGGTGTTTTGTCCATCAAGGACACATTGGCTGGACGCCTCCCCTGTTAGGCATCCCACCATTAACAACACAAGGTTCTTACTTCACCTGTTGCGGTGACACCCACCATTAAAACTAACTAACAGGCTGATCATGGGCATTTACATGGACAGAGCACGACGCTGCAATGTCAATCAATGGCATGTCAAAGAGGGGGAAGAGAGGGAGAGACAAAGAGAGAGAAAGAGAGTGCAACATTTTTTTTTTTTTTAAAGAGTTGATGAAAAGAGAGAAGACTTCATCTCCATGTCTCTCTCTCCTCTCTCAATTCATAGGGCTTTATTGGCATGGGAAACATATGTTTACAAAAAGTGAAATAAACAATCAAAAATTAACAATAAACATTACACTCACAAGTTTCAAAGAAGTAGACACATTTATATTCTGAGGAATAGACACATCATATTATGGCTATGTACAGTGTTATAATGATGTCTCTCTCTCTCTCTCCCCCAACTCCCACTTAACAACCAGTCTCTCCTGTGCTCTTTTCATCCTGTGAATCAGTTGCATTATTCAGGTGTAACAGGTAAGCCCATTCCCCACAGAGAGCTTTACTGTGTCCACAAATGTAGACTGCCATCACAGGCAGCGAAGGAAGCCAAGAATAGCTACAGTAGATTGCTAGTCGTGCCGGGACGATACCAGCATCGCGATTCTTGTTAGTATCGTGGCAAGGAAACAAAACACAAAGCAGATTGAACTTCTTTAGGAAAACAGCCCTGATTTTGGAAACAAATTTCATTATGTTGTCATCCAGAGTCACATTTATTAATTTTCCAAGTTGTAGCACATTTTACATACAGCAGAGAGAGAAGAGAGAAATAGAGAAAGGGAGAGAAGATCAGAAAAAGAGAGAAAGAGCAATAGAAAGATATAGTGAGAAAAAGGGAGCAAGCAAGAGTGAGAGAGAAAGAGAGAGAGAGAGAGAGAGCAAGACCCCATACATTCAGACTGCATACAGTATAGCAAAAGAATGTCCTAGAATCCAGGTGGGGCGGAGCTTATGGGTCATTGTCATCAGAGTGGCACATACTAATGTCACTCAACTGTTGGCCCCCCTATCAAATCAGAACTAGGTGGATTACCAGGTGATGGGGCTGATTTCTCACAGTCACATTGGAGTCAGAAGAGGCCATTTGTTTAAAAGCTGGAAGCACTGTATTAGCTGGCCACATAACATCGCTACGCTATCAGGGTCACTGACATGGCATACTATTGGCATGAGCTGCAGTATCTCTGTCCTCAACCCTGAGTCCCCTGTCCCTGGCTCAAGTATCTATCCCTTGTCCCCTGATCCTGGCTCAAGTATCTATCCCCAGTCCCCTGATCCTGGCTCAAGTATCTATCCCCAGTCCCCTGATCCTGGCTCAAGTATCTATCCCCAGTCCCCTGATCCTTGCTCAAGTATCTATCCCCAGTCCCCTGATCCTGGCTCAAGTATCTATCCCCTGCCCCCGGATCCTGGCTCAAGTATCTATCCCCAGTCCCCTGATCCTGGCTCAAGTATCTATTCCCAGTCCAGTGATCCTGGCTCAAGTATATATCCCCTGCCCCCGGATCCTGGCTCAAGTATATATCCCCAGTCCCCTGACCCTGGCTCAAGTATATATCCTCTGTCCACTGATCCTGGCTCAAGTATCTATCCCTTGTCCCCTGATCCTGGCTTAAGTATCTATCCCCAGTCCCCTGATTCTGGTTCATGCATCTATCCCCTGCCCCCTGATCCTAGCTCAAGTATATATCCTCTGTCCCCTGATCCTGGCTCAAGTATCTATTCCTACCTTTGCCTCCCTCTCTCTTTCCTCTTGCTCTCTCTGCAGTCTTCTACAGTGGCTTGCGAAAGTTTTCACCCCCTTGGCATTTTTCCGATTTTGTTGCTTTACAACCTGAAATTTAAATAGATTTTGGGGGGTTTGTATCACTTGATTCACACAACATGCCTACCACTTTGAAGATGCAAAATATGTTTTATTGTGAAAGAAACAAGAAATAAGACCAAAAATAAATAAAAACTTGAGCATGCATAAATATTCACCCCCCCCCCCCCCCCCAAAGTCAATACTTTGTAAAGCCACCTTTTGCAGCAATTACAGCTGCAAGTCTTTTGGGGTATGTCTCTATAAGCTTGGCACATCTAGCCACTGGGATTTTTGCCCATTCTTTAAGGCAGAATTGCTCCAGCTCCTTCAAGTTGGATTGTTTCTGCTGGTGTAGAGCAATCTTTAAGTCATACCACAGATTCTCAATTGGATTGAGGTCTGGGCTTTGACTAGGCCATTCCAAATAATTTAAATGTTTCCCCTTAAACCACTCGGGTGTTGCTTTAGTAGTATGCTTAGGGCCATTGTCCTGCTGGAAGGTGAACCTTTGTCCCAGTCTCAAATCTCTGGAAGACAAACAGATTTCCCTCAAGAATTTCCCTGTATTTAATGCTATCCATCATTCCTTAAATTCTTACCAGTTTCCCAGTCCCTGCCAATGAAAAACATCCCCACAGATGCTGATACCACCATGCTTCACTGTGGGGATGGTGTTCTCGGGGTGATGAGAGGTGTTGGGTTTGCGCCCGATAGTGTTTTCCTTGATGGCCAAAAAGCTCAAATTTTGTCTCATCTGAACAGAGTACATTTTCCATATGTTTGGGGAGTCTCCCACATGCCTTTTGGTGAACACCAAACGTGTTTGCTTATTTTCTTTCTTTAAGCAATGGCTTTTTTCTGTCCGCTCTTCCGTAAAGCCCAGCTCTGTGGAGTGTATGACTTAAAGTGGTCCTATGGATAGATACTTCAATCTCCGCTGTAGAGATGGCAGCTCCTTCAGGGTTGTCTTTGGTCTCTTTGTTGCCTCTCTGATTAATGCCCTCCTTGCCCGATCTGTGAGTTTTGGTTGGCGGCCCTCTCGGCAGGTTTGTTGTGGTGCCATATTCTTTCAATTTTTTTATATTTTAATAATGGATTTAATGGTGCTCCGTGGGATGTTCAAAGTTTCTGATCTTTTTTATAACCTAACCCTGATCTGTACTTCTCCACAACTTTGTCCCTGACCTGTTTGGAGAGCTCCTTGGTCTTCATGGTGCTGCTTGCTTAGTAGTGTTGCAGACACTGGAGCCTTTCAGAATAGGTGTATATATACACTGACATCATGTGACAGATCATGTGACACTTAAATAAAGTCCACCTGTGTGCAATCTAACTAATTATGTGACTTCTGAAGGTAATTGGTTGCACCAGATCTTATTTAGGGGCTTCATAGCAAAGGGGGTGAATACATATCCACCCACCACTTTTCCATTATGACTATTTTATTTTTTAAACAAGTCATTTTTTCAATTTCACTTCACCAATTTAGACTATTTTGTGCATGTCCAATTACATGAATTCCAAATAAAAATCCAATAAAAATCCCGGTTGTAATGCAACAAAATAGGAAAAACGCCAAGGGGGATGAATACTTTTGCAAGGCACTGTACGCGTATGGGTGAGGTAGTTTTTAAAAATGGATATAATTATTTATTACAATAAACACAACGAAGGGGTAACATTAAAGTATTAGAACATGAAGGACAAACAATACAGCATCAAGACACTATCAAACATGTATCAGTCTTTCCGCAACAGAGCCATCCTTGTGTGTGAGGGAGCGTGTGCATGATAGTGATATAAAATGTATGTCATATAAGTCGTTTCCTTTTTCATGATCACAATCTGGTGAAACCCGAACCCTCCAAGATCCCCAATAGCTGTCCCTCAACCATTCCAGACCCCTCCCACAGTCCCCCCAGGAAGAAAAAACTCCCCCGATTAATTCCATTCCCCACCCCCAAGAACCCCCCAATGCACAAACAACCAAGGTAATGAACTAAAGAGAAAAAAGAAGACAGAAAACAGCAAACAAAGCAAAAAAATAAAACATAATGCATTTAAAACAAAGGACATCAAGGACAACTGGAATCATAACAGCAATGCCAACTGTATATGTTTGTGTGCATGTCTGGCACTATTATGTGTGTGTTCTTGTATGTGTTTATTTGAATGAGAGTGTGTGTATATGCACGTGTACAAACACCTGCACGGCATCAGCCATTCAAATGTACTTCTATTGTGTTTTATTTTGACTTTTTTCCCCCTTTATCTTTTGACCATCATTCTCTCTCACACACAGCAACTCCACTCCCACTTGTCTCCAATTCCACATACCCACCCTCAGCTTCCCTCAGCCCATCCCATCTATCTCTGCTGGCCACCCACTTCGTGTTTCTACGCAACACTTATCTTTCAACTATGCTATGATGTTTAACGTACAATTTCAATCTAATTGAATAGAATCTACAGATTGCATGTGGAACATAAATACTTTTACTGAGAATACTAGTATATTAGTAATTGACTGACCAGGTCTCTCTAGATCTCCTAACAGTACTATTTCTGGGGTCAATTTTAGATCAATGCTATGCATTTTCAGCCATTCCTGAACCTGAGACCAGAAACAGGCTACCTGAGGACAATACCAAAATAAATGCTCTATTAATTCTGTATCCTCACAACAAAATCTGCAGAGCTTCGATGATTTTATGCCCCAAATATTCAACATTTTGTTGGTGGCAAGAATTCCATATAATCATTTTAGCTGAAAAGCACAAAGTCTTGAAACTTGCGTTGTTTTATATATCAACTCATACACCCTGTACCATGGAATCGGTACATCAAAAATCTCTTCCCAACTATTTTGCAATCTGTATGGCACAGTTGTCAACATCCTGGTCCTCAAATGAAGCTGGTATACTTTCCTATTTATGATATTTTTATTCCTCCGCCAGTTTTGATCCTTTATATTGGGCATACAGACCAGTTCCCTACCTCCTACCGCTGCCACCCTACTCTGTTCCAGCTCTCGTTGGTGGTAGGAAGAGTGGACCAAAGCGTGGTAAGTGTTCATGATACCTTTTATTTAAAAAAAAAACACTTAAACAAAATAACACCACGAAAATAAACAGTTCTGTCAGTCACAGACACAAAACAGAAAACAAGATCCCACAAAACCCAAAAGGAAAATGACAACTTATATATGATCCCCAATCAGAGACAACGATAGACAGCTGCCTCTGATTGGGAACCACGCACACACACGGCCAAAAACAAAGAAATAGAAAACATAGACTTTTCCACCCGAGTCACACCCTGACCTAACCAAACATAGAGAATAATGTGGATCTCTAAGGCAAGGGAGTGACAGCCTCCTCCATTTTTGGGGCAATGCTGTAATCAATTGGTTGTCCTCTTGGATTGAGCAGACCTTCCTGTACAATTCTGATAACTCCATGAAGGACACAACTCTACCATTACAATGTACAATATCATTTAAGAACAAAATATCCTTTCCAAACATCTTTCCCATAAATACAGGTATTTTATCAACCAGAACATTTGAGTTCAGCCATATTTGTTGTAATATTTGTTCTATCTTTTCAGGGGGATGAAATGTAAATTGTATCCAGCTCTGCAATGCTTGTTTGATAAAGACAGATACTTTGAAAAAAGTATCATTTTCAATTAATCGAAAATGAGACATGGCAAACTGCACAAAGGCAAAAAGGCCATTTTTAAACAAAGCTTTTCTTATTAATCTACTTGAGAACAATTTTGGGTTCAAATAAAACGTTTGAATGAGTGAAGCTTTTAGAGAGAGGTTTAGTGCTTTTATATTTAATAATCTCAACCCACCCAATTCATATTCATTATATAGATAGGCTCGTTTTATCTTGTCTGGTTTAGCGTCCCAGATAAAGTGAAATATTTTTTGCTCATATGATTTGAAAAAAGAATCATCAGGAGTAGGCAGCGCCATAAGTAAGTGAGTAAACTGAGATGTGACTAAGGAGTTAATCAGGGCATTTTTCCATAAATAGACAAGTATTTACCTCTCCATGGTTGCAGGATCTTGTCTAGTTTTACAAGTTTGGGTGAGGTTGTTAGTAACAGGTCTATTGGTCTGTCACTCTCATCCCATGAGGTGTGTCATCTCTCTCTCTCCTTTCCCACACTCCCCCACCCACTTCCACTGGGCCTGTCCCTCCTCTGTCTCTCATATGTCCATCTCTCTCTCTCCTTTCCCACACTCCCCCACCCACTTCCACTGGGCCTGTCCCTCCTCTGTCTCTCATCTGTCCATCTCTCTCTCTCCTTTCCCACACTCCCCCACCCACTTCCACTGGGCCTGTCCCTCCTCTGTCTCTCATCTGTCCATCTCTCTCTCTCCTTTCCCACACTCCCCCACCCACTTCCACTGGGCCTGTCCCTCCTCTGTCTCTCATCTGTCCATCTCTCTCTCTCCTTTCCCACACTCCCCCACCCACTTCCACTGGGCCTGTCCCTCCTCTGTCTCTCATCTGTCCATCTCTCTCTCTCCTTTCCCACACTCCCCCACCCACTTCCACTGGGCCTGTCCCTCCTCTGTCTCTCATCTGTCCATCTCTCTCTCTCCTTTCCCACACTCCCCCACCCACTTCCACTGGGCCTGTCCCTCTTCTGTCTCTCATCTGTCCATCTCTCTCTCTCCTTTCCCACACTCCCCCACCCACTTCCACTGGGCCTGTCCCTCCTCTGTCTCTCATCTGTCCATCTCTCTCTCTCCTTTCCCACACTCCCCCACCCACTTCCACTGGGCCTGTCCCTCCTCTGTCTCTCATCTGTCCATCTCTCTCTCTCCTTTCCCACACTCCCCCACCCACTTCCACTGGGCCTGTCCCTCCTCTGTCTCTCATCTGTCCATCTCTCTCTCTCCTAGCACCACCCACTTCAGTCAATGGAAGTCCAAGGCCATGCAGCTCCTGTGCTGCGGGAATAATGACTCACACTTCCTCTGATCATCCACTGCCAGCGCTCTCTCTTTCATTCCCCCTCCACAAACCCACCTCATGGAGTTATGGGAGAATAACACTGGTGCCCGCCTCTAACAAATAGGCCTTCTTGTACCTCTCATTTCCCTGTCCACAGAGGAGAGGCAAAATGGGCCTAATGAAATCTCCCTGGCGTGCCTTGAAGAATGTCTCTCCATTATAGATACAGACAGATGGGCTGGAACGGCATGGCTAGGGTAATACATTATGAACGCACACACGCACAGATGCGCCCACACGCACAAGCAGACCCACACACACGCAGACCCCCACACACAAGCAGACCCACACACACATAAGCAGACCCACACACACAAGCAGACCCACACACACAAAAAGGCATGAGGATGCACGCACGCACACACACACTTCCAGTTACTATCACCTAAGATGGCATTTTTGAGAGCAACAGACAAATATCATGAAGACCATTAAACGAGTGAACACACATCACTGACAAACTGAAATGGTCCACCCAACCTCAGGAGGCTGAAGAAATTTGGCTTGGCACTTAAAACACTCAGATGCACAATTGAGAGCATCCTGTCGGGCTGTATCACCGCCTGGTACGGTAACTGCAGCGCCCACAACCGCAGGGCTCTCCAGAGGCCATACGCATTACCAGGGGCACACTGCCTGCCCTCCAGGACACCTACACCACCCGATGTCACAGGAAGGCCAAAAAGATCATCAAGGACAAGAACCACCCAAGCCACTGCCTTTACAACCCGTTATCATCCAGAAGGCGAGGTCAGTACAGGTGCATCAAAGCTGGCACCGAGAGACTGAAAAACAGCTTCTTCTCCAATGCCATCAGACTGTTAAATAGCCATCACTAGCTCATTAGAGACTGCTGCCCTGTATACATATACTTGAGATCACTGGCCACTTTAATAATTGGAACACTAGTCACTTTAATAATGTTTACATATTTTGCACTACTCATCTCATTCAGTATGTATTTACTTTATTCTATTCGACTGTATTTTAGTCTATGGTGCGCCGACATTGCTCGTCAGCTATTTGACTTTAAATGTGTGTGTATTGTGTGTATTGTTGTGCAATTGTTAGACATTACTTGTTAGCTATAACTGCACTGTTGGAACTAGAAACACAAGCATTTCGATACACCCGCAATAACATCTGCTAAACATGTGTATGTGACCAATCAAATTTGATGTTATGGATTAAACATCAACACATTAAACACCTCAACCATAACATCATGAGAGACAAGAACCTTGGTGAGAAACCTTATGCAGTGTCTACAGAATACTCATCTACAGTTGAAGTCGGAAGTTTACATACACCTTAGCCAAATACATCTACACTCAGTTTTTCACAATTCCTCACATTTAATCCTAGTAAAAATACCCTGTCTTAGGTCAGTTAGAATCACCAGTTTATTTTAAGAATGTGAAATGTCAGAATAATAGCAGAGAGAAGGATTTATTTAAGCTTTTATTTCTTTCATCACATTCCCAGTGGGTCAGAAGTTTACATACACTCAATTAGTATTTGGTAGTATTGCCTTTACATTGTTTAACTTGGGTCAAACTTCAACAAGCTTCCCACAATAAGTTGGGTGAATTTTGGCCCATTCCTCCTGACAGAGCTAGTGTAACTGAGTCAAGTTTGTAGGCCTCCTTGCTCACACACACTTTTTCAGTTCTGCCCACACAATGTCTATAGGATTGAGGTCAGGGCTTTGTGATGGCCACTCCAATACCTTGACTTTGTTGTCCTTAAGCCATTTTGCAACAACTTTGGAAGTATGTTTGGGGTCATTGTCCATTTGGAAGACCCATTTGCGACCAAGCTTTAACTTCCTGACTGATATCTTGAGATGTTGCTTCAATATATCCACATAATTGTCCTACCTCATGATCCATTTTGTGAAGTTCACCAGTCCCTCCTGCAGCAAAGCACCCCCACAACATGATGCTGCCACCCCCGTCCTTCACGGTTGGGATGGGGTTCTTCGGCTTGCAAGCCTCCCCCTTTTTCCTCCAAATACAACGATGGTCATTATGGCCAAACAGTTCTATTTTTGTTTCATCAGACCAGAGGCCATTTCTCCAAAAAGTACGATCTTTGTCCCCAGGTGCAGTTGCAAACTGTAGTCTGGCTTTTTTTAATGGAGGTTTTGGAGCAGTGGCTTCTTCCTTGCTGAGTGGCCTTTCAGGTTATGTCGATATAGGACTCGCTTTACCGTGGATGTAGATACTTTTGTACCTGTTATCTCCAGCATCTTCACAAAGTCCTTTGCTGTTGTTCTGGGATTGATTTGCACTTTTCGCACCAAAGTACATTCATCTCTAGTAGACAGAACGAGTCTCCTTCCTGAGCGGTATGATGGCTGCGTGGTTCAATGGTATTTATACTTGCATACTATTGTTTGTAAAGGTGAACGTGGTACCTTCAGGCATTTGGAAAATGCTCCCAAGGATGAACCAGACTTGTGGAGGTCTACAATTTTGTCCTGAGATCTTCGCTGATTTATTTTGATTTTCCCATGATGTCAAGCGAAGAGACACTGAGTTTGAAGGTAGGCCTTGAAATACATCCACAAGTACACCTCCAATTGACTCAAATGATGTCAAGTAGCCTATCAGAAGCTTCTAAAGCCATTACATAATTTTCTGGAATTTTCCAAGATGTTTAAAGGCACAGTCAACTATGTAAACTTCTGACCCACTGGAATTGTGATACAGTGAATTATAAGTGAAATAATCTGTCTGTAAATAATTGTTGGAAAGATTACTTAGGACATCTACTTTGTGAATGACACAACTGACTTGCCAAAACTATAGTTTGTTAACAAGAAATGTATAGAGTGGTTGAAAAACGAGTTTTAATGTTTCCAACCTAAGTGTATGTAAACTTCCGACTTCAACTGTATATGCATTGTTGCCAATGAAACATAAACATGACTAAGTATTGAATCTCTTTTGACTGTTTCAGTCTAAATGCTATGTAGGAGCAGTGCTACACACATACACACAATCCATTAGTAGACCAACGCTCTTGAAATGCAGTGCTGGAGGGCTAGCTAGATAGTCTCCCAGCTCAGTTGACTAAAACTGGCATGGTTTTACAATAAATAGGCCTTAACCATGGTGCCCGCCTGCCTGCTGAGATTCAGGTGCTGATTACAGAATGGAGCTGCCAAGGTTCAATCTGAGACCACCCTCCGCTGAGACAGACGGCTGCAGAAGGCCAGGTTCATCCCTCCAGCCAAATCATGAAGCTAGACCATCCATTACTGAACCCAGCCAGACCAACAGAGAGTCAGCAGCTGCTGGAGAAGAAGCGGAGGCTGGGAATGTAGACAGAAGATTCAAATGCCAATGTATTTCAACAATTGGAAGGAATCTACTGGTTGTGTATCTATTGGACGTATTCCCAAATTTGGAAAGTGAGATTTGAACCAGATCTGTGGATATCTCGTAGCTAGTTTTTCCAGGTGGCATGGCCAGGAAACATAGATGATTCCGTGTGTTATTGGACAGGTAGGCTGGGGTGGATGAAGAATATCTCCCTGTGAGAGGGCGGGAGGGACACCAGGTAAGAGATTGGGGACTGGGTCAGGGGGGTTTACTCACAGGGTATGGTGCGGAGGTAGAGGTTGTCTCTAATGATCTGCTGGAGCTCGTGGTCCACTGAGGCCTTCTGGAAGCGCAGGTTGAGGTAGTGACGCAGGTCCTTGTCTATGACGCCCCCTGGAGGAAAAGACCAATAACAACTCGGTAAGGCCTAAGAGCAGGTGTCATGGTCAGGGCCAGGAGTTTGTCCTGATCACGTGACCAGCCGTACGTTTTTCCTGTGGTCTGGAAAAACTCAACAGTCAAACCCAGGATGTCACAATATTAGACAATATTAGCATATCATGCAAACAAACACCAAAGCATGGACCAGTGTGAGCTCTATCAATCAATCAATCACATTTATTTAGAAAGCCCTTTATACATCAGCAGTTGTCACAAAGTGCTTATACAGATACACAGCCTAAAACCCCCAGAGAGCAAGCAATGCAGATGTAGAAGCACGGTTCTATCGGTTCAACATCTGTCAACACAGCCGTTGGATTGGGAGTGAGGGTGTTAATTGGTGAATGAGGCAAACATGTGTTGAGAAAAATGTCTACACATCTAGACATAAATACGTAATGAGGTCTCTGGGGGGGTCTTTCTCTCCCCCTCCCTCCTTTTCCACTTCTCCCCCCATCGCAATTATGAATGGGCTAAAGCTTGCCCACTCTAAATTTGCCTCCTCAGCAGGATGGAGGGAGGGAACGAGGGAGGGGTCGAAGGGGAAGGAGAGAGGGAGGCAACGGCAAAGCTCCAGGGAGAGAGAGTGAGCGAGAGGGCTGGAATGGGCACAAGTCTCACCGATACTCCACATTTGTACTACTACCATTCACTGTGTCTATCTGTCCGCCTGTCTCCCTGCCTGTCTCCCTGCCTGTCTCCCTGCCTGTCTCCCTGTCTGTCTCCCTGTCTGTCTCCCTGTCTGTCTGTCTGTCTGTCTGTCTGCCTGTCTCGCTCTGCATGTCTGTCATACCCCATATATTCCACTATTGTACCATCGAACAATCCCACGTCCACCATATACAGTGTTGACATCCACACACTCTACACATATAGCCTGCAACCACAGGAGATTGGTGGCACCTTAATTTGGGAGGACAGGCTTGTGGTAATGGCTGGAGTGGAGTATTTCCATGTGTTTGATGCCATTCCACTCGCTCCGTTCCAGATGTTATTATGAGCCGTCCTACCCTCAACAGCCTCCTGTGCCTACAATATCCTCTTGAAATATCCTCCATCTCAAGCAAACCAAGAGGGCACACATCCTTGAACCAATGGAATTCCCACTGAAACAGGATGACTGAACGGACTCGTCATTTCCATTGATAATGCTAGGAGGGAACCAGAGAGAAATGTGCCCCTAACCTTCAGCAGACACTAAAAGACAGCGATTTGGCCCAATGCCTGTCAATGATTAGGTCCTCTATCTCATATTTCAGACCCCAAGGCAACGACATTCAAGTGTTCCGTCTGTTGGAGAGCATGCGCACAGACAGACACAACGCAATCTCAATCTGTCAGCCAGAGAGCATTTTATAACGAGCGTCGAGAAGTCCGAGGAATTCATGAATAACCTACTTTTGAAGAACAAGTTGATCTGCCGACAACGTCGGAGGAATGTTTTCTCTACCGCGTTCTCCTTTCTCCCTCTCTCTCGCACCGCAACAACATTGTAAACATGAATTTGTAATCAAAACCCCCTGAATGGGGTCAGAAATAAAATCCTGTTCTGCCAAGGAAACAAAACAACCCAACTAGCCAATTGACATCAGCATGAGAAAAGAGACTATGCCATGTTAATCAAAACAGTAAAAAACAGACTGATACATACATCATTCAATGCAAAAAAACACACACACACACACACCCACACACACACGCACACGATACCTCTTCCCCCCCACACACATACCTAAATTCACCGACGACACAGTAAAATGCACCTCTTTGCACGGCGGCTCTCACAGTTGAGTGTTATTGGCAGCCAGCTGTGTCAGTGTCCGTTCTCCACAGGTACGTATATCTCCACAAAGAGCCCAGCCAGCAGCAGCCTCTTCCAGGCTCACAGTCAGTACAGCAGTGAAGAAACCCCTGTCCTCCAGTCTCACTCACTCTGTCTGTCTGTCTGATCCACACCACCTCTCCTGGTGCTGTTCATTTCATCCACGGTTGGGAGAGGAAGGGGAGATGAGGCAGGAGAAAGAACGAGAGAGAGAAAGAGAGTGTGTGTGAGTGAGAGAGAGGAGGAGAGAGGGAAGGGGGGGTGCGTCAGTTGGGAGGCAACAAAGGAAGCAGGCTCCGGCGGTGTGGACCTATCACAATAAGATCCCTCTTTCAATTCGTCTGTGGGATTCTAAAGTCCACCGGCTCCCCCTGTCTGTGGCTGCTGGTAGCGCAGGGCAGAATATTTTTTTCTTCCATGCCATCCTGGGTGCTCTGTACTTTGACAGCCCAGTGAATAATAATGTCAGCCTTCTGCCCGCCACCCAAAGCAGATGCCCCTCACTGGCACCACGTGACCCGTCTGTGACCCTGCATCATTGCTCGTGACACATGAAAAAAAAAAACACAACATGGGCTAAATGTGATGGTGCCAACAGCTGTCATCTGATTGAATAAAAACAATATGAGCTGTGGCCAGTAATTACTGTGTATTTACACTGCGCTGTTGCATGATGGGACAAACAAACAGAATGCAAGCAGAACACTGGTGTCAGCACTTTCTCTGAACTCATTTGTCCAATCTCCCTCTTTCTAACTCTCTCCCTTGCTCTATCCGCCACTTTTTCACTCTCTCTCCTTCTCACTCTCACACACACAAACGCGCACTCACACACACCAGATAAGGACAATAATCTGCCACGTACTTCAGTAGATAGACATGGAGGGCAGGTGGATTCACTTCCAATGTCACTGAACATTCACCTAACATTAAAACAGCATTCCTTACTATGAGCAGCACACAGATATGATCTTCTTTCTGTGTGATTCCTGATGGAAACTTGAATGGGGACAAGATACCAGGGCTGACCCTTGGGGATAGGAGGACTGTGTAAGGACTCTTAAGGACTGAAGAGTCTACATCTTATAAACTTCACCTCTACATGTTGGTCTGTTGAGTGTGTGACCTTCAAATAACCCACTTCCAGAAGGAGGATGGTAAAGTAGGTCTTCAGTTAGGTTCACTGCAATAGCAGGTGAGTGTCCTCTCTATGGCCCAGGGCTGGTGAAGGATGACACAGCCGTGTGTGTGTGTGTCATGAGCGTGCCATGTAAGTGTGTGTGAGTGTTTGTGTATGTGTGTGTGCATGCGTGTGTGTGAATGTGTGTGTGAGAGAGTGTGTGTGTGAATCAATGCGGTGTATGAGGAGGTCACTACAGCGTTCAGTCCTCTAGTGATGAGATCAGTGTGGAGTATCTCTCTCCAGTGGGATGAGGCCATTTCTCATCCCAATCACTCTGCGCTATCATGACACGCCTGACAAGTGAGGAGGAAGGGGGGGATGGGCGGAAGAGAAGAGCAGGAGAAAGGGAGGACAGGAGATATGGACAGAGAGTGACAGTCAATGCTACAGTAGTACTGAGGTAACACAGCAGCAGTAATACTGAGGTAACAGCAGCAGTAGTACTGAGGTAACAGCAGCAGTAGTACTGCGGTAACACAGCAGTAGTAGTACTGAGGTAACAACAGCAGCAGTAGGACTGAGGTAACAACAGCAGCAGTAGTACTGAGGTAACAACAGCAGCAGTAGTACTGAGGAAACAACAGCAGCAGTAGTACTGAGGTAACAGCAGCATCAGTAGTACTGAGGTAACAGCAGCATCAGTAGTACTGAGGTAACAGAAGAAGTAGTACTGAGGTAACAGCAGCAGTAGTACTGAGGTAACAGCAGCAGCAGTAGTACTGAGGTAAAAGCAGCAGTAGTACTGAAGTAACAGCATCAGCAGTACTGACGTAACAGCAGCAGTAGTACTGAGGTAACAGCAGCAGTGGTACTGAGGTAACAGCAGCAGCGGTACTGAGGTAACAACAGCAGCAGTACTGAGGTAACAGCAGCAGTAATACTGAGGTAACAGCAGCCGTAGTACTGGGGTAACAGCAGCAGCAGTACTGAGGTAACAGCAGCAGTAGTACTGAGGTAACAGCAACAGTAGTACTGAGGTAACAGCAACAGCAACAGTAGTACTGAGATAACAGCAGCAGCAGTAGTACTGAGGTAACAGCAGCAGTAGTAGTACTGAGGTAACAACAGCAGCAGCAGTACTGAGGTAACAGCAGCAGTACTACTGAGGTAACAGCAGCAGTAGTACTGAAGTAACAGCAGCAGCAGTACTGAGGTTACAGCAGCAGCGGTACTGAGGTAGCAGCCGCAGCAGTACTGAGGTAACAGCAGCAGTAGTACTGAGGTAACAGCAGCAGCAGTAGTACTGAGGTAACAGCAGCAGCAGTAGTACTGAGGTAACAGCAGAGGTAGTACTGAGGTAACAACAGCAGCAGTAGTACTGAGGTAACAGCAGCAGTAGTACTGAGGTAACAGCAGCAGCAGTACTGAGGTAACAGCCGCAGTAGTACTGAGGTAACAGCAGCAGTAGTACTGAGGTAACAGCAGCAGCGGGAGTACTGAGGTAACAGCAGCAGTGGTACTGAGGTAACAGCAGCAGCATACTGAGGTAACAGCAGCAGCGGTACTGAGGTAACAGCAGCAGTAGTACTGAGGTAACAGCAGCAGCAGTAGTACTGAGGTAACAGCAGCAGCAGTAGTACTGAGGTAACAGCAGCAGTAGTACTGAGGTAACAGCAGCAGTAGTACTGAGGTAACAGCAGCAGTAGTACTGAGGTAACAACAACAGTAGTACTGAGGTAACAGTAGCAGCAGTACTGAGGTAACAGTAGCAGCGGTACTGAGGTAACAGCAGCAGTGGTACTGAGGTAACAGCAGCAGCATACTGAGGTAACAGCAGCAGCGGTACTGAGGTAACAGCAGCAGCAGTACTGAGGTAACAGCAGCAGTAGTACTGAGGTAACAGCAGCAGTTGTACTGAGGTAACAGCAGCAGCAGTACTGAGGTAACAACAGCAGTAGCACTGAGGTAACAGCAGCAGCAGTAGTACTGAGGTAACAGCAGCAGCAGTAGTACTGAGGTAACAGCAGCAGCAGTAGTACTGAGGTAACAGCAGCAGCAGTAGTACTGAGGTAACAGCAGCAGTAGTACTGAGGTAACAGCAGCAGTAGTACTGAGGTAACAACAACAGTAGTACTGAGGTAACAACAACAGTAGTACTGAGGTAACAGCAGCAGTAGTACTGAGGTAACAGCAGCAGCAGTAGTACTGAGGTAACAGCAGCAGCAGTAGTACTGAGGTAACAGCAGCAGCAGTACTGAGGTAACAGCAGCAGTAGTACTGAGGTAACAGCAGCAGCACTGAGATAACAGCAGCAGTAGTACTGAGGTAACAGCAGCAGCAGTACTGAGGTAACAGCAACAGTAATACTGAGGTAACAGCAGCAGTAGTACTGAGGTAACAGCAACAGCAGTACTGAGGTAACAGCAACAGTAGTACTGAGGTAACAGCAGCAGTAGTACTGAGGTAACAGCAGCAGTAGTACTGAGGTAACAGCAACAGCAGTACTGAGGTAACAGCAGCAGTACTGAGGTAAAAGCAGCAGCGGTACTGAGGTAACAGCAACAGCGGTACTGAGGTAACAGCAGCAGTGGTACTGAGGTAACAGCAGCAGTGGTACTGAGGTAACAGCAGCAGTGGTACTGAGGTAACAGCAGCAGCAGTACTGAGGTAACAGCAGCAGCATTAGTACTGAGATAACAACAGCAGCATTAGTACTGAGGTAACAGCAGTAGTAGTACTGAGGTAACAGCAGTAATGGTACTGAGGTAACAGCAGCAGTGGTACTGAGGTAACAGCAGCAGTGGTACTGAGGTAACAGCAGCAGTGGTACTGAGGTAACAGCAGCAGTGGTACTGAGGTAACAGCAGCAGTAGTACTGAGGTAACCGCAGCAGTAGTACTGAGGTAACAGCAGCAGTGGTACTGAGGTAACAACAGCAGCAGTAGTACTGAGGTAACAACAGCAGCAGTAGTACTGAGGTAACAACAGCAGCAGTAGTACTGAGGTAACAGCAGCATCAGTAGTACTGAGGTAACAGCAGCATCAGTAGTACTGAGGTAACAGAAGAAGTAGTACTGAGGTAACAGCAGCAGTAGTACTGAGGTAACAGCAGCAGCAGTAGTACTGAGGTAACAGTAGCAGTAGTACTGAAGTAACAGCATCAGCAGTACTGAGGTAACAGCAGCAGTAGTACTGAGGTAACAGCAGCAGCGGTACTGAGGTAACAGCAGCAGCGGTACTGAGGTAACAGCAGCAGCAGTACTGAGGTAACAGCAGCAGTAATACTGAGGTAACAGCAGCCGTAGTACTGAGGTAACAGCAGCCGTAGTACTGAGGTAACAGCAGCAGTAGTACTGAGGTAACAGCAACAGTAGTACTGAGGTAACAGCAGCAGCAGTAGTACTTAGGTAACAGCAGCAGCAGTAGTACTGAGGTAACAGCAGAAGTAGTACTGAGGCAACAACAGCAGTAGGACTGAAGTAACAGCAGCAGCAGTACTGAGGTAACAGCAGCAGCGGTACCGAGGTAACAGCAGCAGCAGTACTGAGGTAACAGCAGCAGTAGTACTGAGGTAACAGCAGCAGTAGTACTGAGGTAACAGCAGCAGCAGTAGTACTGAGGTAACAGCAGCAGTAGTACTGAGGTAACAACAGCAGCAGTAGTACTGAGGTAACAGCAGCATTAGTACTGAGGTAACAGCAGCAGCAGTACTGAGGTAACAGCAGCAGTAGTACTGAGGTAACAGCAGCAGTGGGAGTACTGAGGTAACAGCAGCAGTAGTACTGAAGTAACTGCAGCAGCAGTACTGAGGTAACAGTAGCAGCAGTACTGAGGTAACAGTAGCAGCAGTACTGAGGTAACAGCAGCAGTGGTACTGAGGTAACAGCAGCAGCATACTGAGGTAACAGCAGCAGCGGTACTGAGGTAACAGCGGCAATAGTACTGAGGTAACAGCAGCAGCAGTACTGAGGTAACAGCAGCAGTAGTACTGAGGTAACAGCAGCAGTGGGAGTACTGAGGTAACAGCAGCAGTAGTACTGAAGTAACTGCAGCAGCAGTACTGAGGTAACAGTAGCAGCAGTACTGAGGTAACAGTAGCAGCAGTACTGAGGTAACAGCAGCAGTGGTACTGAGGTAACAGCAGCAGCATACTGAGGTAACAGCAGCAGCGGTACTGAGGTAACAGCGGCAATAGTACTGAGGTAACAGCAGCATTAGTACTCAGGTAACAGCAGCAGTAGTACTGAGGTAACAGCAGCAGCAGTACTGAGGTAACAACAGCAGTAGTACTGAGGTAACAGCAGCAGCAGTAGTACTGAGGTAACAGCAGCAGCAGTAGTACTGAGGTAACAGCAGCAGCAGTAGTACTGAGGTAACAGCAGCAGCAGTAGTACTGAGGTAACAGCAGCAGTAGTACTGAGGTAACAGCAGCAGTAGTACTGAGGTAACAGCAGCAGTAGTACTGAGGTAACAGCAGCAGTAGTACTGAGGTAACAACAACAGTAGTACTGAGGTAACAGCAGCAGCAGTACTGAGGTAACAGCAGCAGCAGTACTGAGGTAACAGCAGCAGTAGTACTGAGGTAACAGCAGCAGCAGGAGTTCTGTAGCAGAGAGAGATCCTGGACTTAGACAAATACATGCACATAAACATGCTGAAGCAAAGGCAGGCATACACTGTCCACAGTATCAGAGAAATACAGAACATGCATGAACATTACAATATGTGCAAGGGAACCTGTAGGCATATCTACATACATCACAAAATGTCTCTTACGTTTGACCTTGACAGAAATCACTCAGGTTATTAATTTCTCTGTAGGCTATCTAGAGGCAATAGTGTTTTAGACACAGATAGAAAAGGTCACCATTCGCCTTCAGTGGACCAAACGCCTCGAGAAACCAATATATGTGGGAAATAACTGTTCTCCTTCCACAGCAGAGTAAAGTATGGAGTCTGAGCCTGTGGTAAGCAGGTGTCATGGAAGGCCCTGGAGAGGGAACAGGCTGTGGAGGCTAAAAGTGAGGAAGGAGACAGCTGTTCCCCTCTGGGAGTTGTGAGCACAGAGAGGTGCCTCGTATGTTACATCATTTAGACTAGCCTAGCGTTACCAGCCTGAGAGGTGCCTTTTAACCCTGGCTAGCGTAGCCTATCCTGGCACTGACTATATACCAGCCTGTTGTGTTCAGCTCAGGTGAAACCACTCAACAGTCCTCAAAAGTAGCTCTGACTGAATCCAGCAGAGATCACTGCAGGCACTGTTTCATCCTGGCATCTATTATGTAATGCTGAACACATAAAAAGTCATGGTGAATAACAGATACAGGCTTCAATAAAGAGCCTTGATGAGACAGTACTTCTCTTAAAATAACTGGGAAATGAACAAGGCCCTCTAGAGTGTGCATACTAAAGCTCAATCATACAAAATACAATCTCTCTCTCTCATTCACACACGTGCACACAAACACATGCATTCATACACACACAGCAGAAGAAAGGTGGATCTACACATTGGTGCATAGATCATTTGCATGGCTTGTCAGTGAGACGGGAGAAGGCTACCATAAAGATGTCAGTGGCATGGGCCAAGCACCCTGCTCCTCACGCAGCCTGAACAGCTTCTGTTCTCAACAACACCATTCAGTCTGCTGTCAATGTGTATGATGCACTAGATATCACCCCACACACCCCAGGGCAGCAAGAACACACACACACTGTGCAGTAATGACAGCTCTTTGTGTGTGTGTGTGTGTGTGTGTGTGTGTGTGTGTGTGTGTGTGTGTGTGTGTGTGTGTGTGTGTGTGTGTGTGTGTGTGTGTGTGTGTGTTTCTTTGTGTTATAAAGAGAGGGGTGTTAGCAGACAGCTGTTTATATAATTAGCCTGTAATTAGAGGGCTGCGGTCGTCTGAAACCACAGCAGTTCCACCAGGCACACTCATTTAGCTGTCTAAAGAGCACACTGTCAACAACATGACATCAACACTTTATGTGGGTTGATACCAGTGGCGATTTTAACATGTAAATCTTGGTTGGGAAAACCCCCCAAAATGTGTTTTGATGCATGCCAGCAAAGCTACTACACAACATAACACTAAACAATACATTAATTGGACTATAACGGTGACAAACCGTGCCCACAAACTGTTAGGGTCTACATAAAGCTGTCCTAACAGCAGTCCCAACACCTTACCACCACTACACCTGGCTTTCAGCAGAGCCTTGTCTGGCAGCGAAACAGTTAATTTAGCCTCATTTACTGCCTGATATGTCTTAAACAAATGTGGTTTCTACTGACAAATGAGATGTACAAACTATGGCATAAGAGGACGACAAGCGTACATGTGTCCGGATCCCTCCGGTACCGATTCTCATTCTGTTCACCAGTTCCGGAGGTCCAAGTCACTGGCTTTCTAGGCTTCACTGAACGGGATTCATTATCATCAAACCCGGACTGTCTTGTCTGATTACACACACCTGGTTCCCATTTCCCCTGATTAGTATGTTATATATGTGCCCTCTGTTCCCTCTGTCTTTGTCGGTTATTGTTCCCATGTCCGTTGGTGGTGTGAGTACCTATGCGTTGGTGCAGCTGTTATGCTACGGGCTATATACACCGCTCAAAAAAATAAAGGGAACACTAAAATAACACATCCTAGATCTGAATGAAATATTCTTATTAAATACTTTTTTCTTTACATAGTTGAATGTGCTGACAACAAAATCACACAAAAATTATCAATGGAAATGAAATGTATCAACCCATGGAGGTCTGGATTTGGAGTCACACTCAAAATTAAAGTGGAAAACCACACTACAGGCTGATCCAACTTTGATGTAATGTCCTTAAAACAAGTCAAAATGAGGCTCGGTAGTGTGTGTGGCCTCCACATGCCTGTATAACCTCCCTACAACGCCTGGGCATGCTCCTGATGAGGTGGCGGATGGTCTCCTGAGGGATCTCCTCCAGACCTGGACTAAAGCATCCGCCAACTCCTGGACAGTCTGTGGTGCAACGTGGCGTTGGTGGATGGAGCGAGACATGATGTCCCAGATGTGCTCAATTGGATTCAGGTCTGGGGAACGGGCGGGCCAGTCAATAGCATCAATGCCTTCCTCTTGCAGGAACTGCTGACACACTCCAGCCACATGAGGTCTAGCATTGTCTTGCATTAGGAGGGCCAGGGCCAACCGCACCAGCATATGGTCTCACAAGGGGTCTGAGGATCACATCTCGGTACCTAAATGCAGTCAGGCTACCTCTGGCGAGCACATGGAGGGCTGTGCGGCCCCCCCAAAGAAATGCCACCCCACACCATGACTGACCCACCGCCAAACCGGTCATGCTGAAGGATGTTGCAGGCAGCAGAACGTTCTCCACGGCGTCTCCAGACTCTGTCACGTCTGTCACATGTGCTCAGTGTGAACCTGCTTTCATCTGTGAAGAGCACAGGGCGCCAGTGGCGAATTTGCCAATCTTGGTGTTCTCTGGCAAATGCCAAACGTCCTGCATGGTGTTGGGCTGTAAGCACAACCCCCACCTGTGGACGTCGGGCCCTCATATCACCCTCATGGAGTCTGTTTCTGACCGTTTGAGCAGACACATGCACATTTGTGACCTGCTGGAGGTCATTTTGCAGGGCTCTGGCAGTGCTCGTCCTGCTCCTCCTTGCACAAAGGCGGCGGTTGCGGTCCTGCTGCTGGGTTGTTGCCCTCCTACGGCCTCCTCCACATCTCCTGATGTACTGGCCTGTCTCCTGGTAGCGCCTCCATGCTCTGGACACTACTCTGACAGACACAGCAAACCTTCTTGCCACAGCTCGCATTCATGTGCCATCCTGGATGAGCTGCACTACCTGAGCCACTTGTGTGGGTTGTAGACTCCGTCTCATGCTACCACTAGAGTGAAAGCACCGCCAGCATTCAAAAGTGACCAAAACATCAGCCAGGAAGCATAGGAACTGAGAAGTAGTCTGTGGTCACCACCTGCAGAACCACTCCTTTATTGGGGGTGTCTTGCTAATTGCCTATAATTTCCACCTGTTGTCTATTCCATTTGCACAACAGCATGTGAAATTTCTGTGGACAGTTTGAATTCACAGAAGTGTGATTGACTTGGAATTACATTGTGTTGTTTAAGTGTTCCCTTTATTTTTTTGAGCAGTGTATATTGTGTATACGGGTATCATCCCGTGTCGTTCAACAAGGTTTACCCTCGCTCTTTTGTTTGGGTACAGCCCAGTGTTTTTGTATACCTGTTTGTTTTGGGTGTATTAAAAACCCTATTGTGTATTCCTGCGCCTGTCTCCAAAATCCTTTATACCAGCGTGACAATATGAGGCAATTCATAATTTCGATTAAGACATGAATGAGCGAGCTAGCACGGACGTAGTCAATATAACTATTTGTTCAGCACTTTTGAAATGTACAGCGCCAGAATTCAGAACATGGGCCGTTCTTACAGTATTCTCCCTGTACACCAAGTCAGAACCGTAGAATAAGGGGGTAGATAAGCAGACAATGAAAGCTCTTACAATTTCCGATGATGACATTTCTCTAAAACAAGCTATAGACTACATGTGCAACACCAAGTCAGAACAGTAGGCTAAATTATGAGGGGAAAAGGAAAACAATTATTAGGGTGAGGCACATGGGCTACTAACAGCTTACTACACAACATACATATCTCCCTGGCACATTAAATCATTTATGCAGCAGAATATTGTGTCAACAAACTTTGTCTGGATTTATGATGCTTTCAAGACAACTGAGAACTCGGAAATAATCAAGGTCGAATCATGACGTCAGCGATCTTCAGGTCGAAGCTCTAGAAAGAGGCCCGAGCTCCCGACTTGGAATTCTGAGTTGGATGATCATTCAAAACGTATTTTCCCAGTCTGAGCTAATTTTTGTCATAGTTCCCAGTTGTCTTGAACTCACTGAATTCTAGTTCTAGTTCTAGTTCAGAGTTTCCAGTTGTTTTGAATGCGTCAGAAGTCTGGATTGACAGCATGGCCAATGTTGAATGTTTATCCTTCTAAGCTTGGAAAAGAGAACCTTAAACCCAAACTTGGAACACACACCCACTCCACTTGCTTTGCAATGCTTGCAGTTAGCCACGGAATCCTTCCAAACCACTCATTGATGAATTTGCAAATTTCCAACTTGTTCTGTAATGTTTGTGTCCAATTGCCGATGAACACCGATACGTTTTATCTATAATTTCTCTTCATAAGGATTGAAAAGGATTTGCCCGTAGATTGTCGACTTGATTCATAATGAAGACTGCTAGCTTCCTAGCTAAGATTTTGAAAATATGATGTTGACATGATCAGTCCAATCAAAGCTACGGTAGATATAACAAGGTTTGATGTCATTTTATCTGTGACCAATGACCTTGAGCCTTCGTGGATGGGCACTTCTAATGTAACTATATGGCAGCACCCAGGGGGCTTGAATTTTAGAGCTCTCCCCGTAGATTTTGCGGTGACGCAGTGTCCCCATGAGTGACAAAACAATGAGCCAATCACGGCGTAACTAGAGAACATTACCAACTCCTACGCTACGTATTTTCCGCTGGCTGCCCCACCACCACAGAAAGCACTGAGCTGGGCTGAAACACCTGCATTTTGGAGCTGCCTTACTCAAGAAAGAAACAAATGTTAGTATGCGGCTTTATAACTCAATTATATATGTATTTTTTACATTGTTTTCAAACTGATATGTGACACATATTAATGCCAAAATAACATGCAAAACGGGCATAACAAATATATATAATTATATACAGTGCATTCAGAAAATATTCAGACCCCTTGACCCCTTTTCCACATTTTGTTACTTTACAGCCTGTTTTTTTTCTTCTCGAAAACAGGTTTAGCATTTTTTTTTGCAAATGCATTAAAAATAAAAAACGGAAATACCTTATTACATAATTATTCAAACACGTTGCTATGAGACTCGAAATTGAGCTCAGGTGCATCCTGTTTTCATTGATCATCCTTGAGATGTTTCTACAATTTCATTGGAGTCCATCTATGGTCAATTAAATTGATTGGACATGATTTGGAAAGGCACACAACTGTCTAAGGTCCCACAGTTAACAGTGCATGTCAGAGCAAAAACCAAGCCATGCGGTTGAAGGAATTGTCCGTAGAGCTCCAAAAACAGGATTGTGTCGAGGCACAGATCTAGGGAAGGGTACCAAAACATTTCTGCAGCATTGAAGCTCACCAAGAACACAGTGGCTGCGTCATTCTTAAATGGAAGAAGTTTGGAACCACCAAGACTCTTCCAAGACCAAACTGAGCAATCGGGGGAGAAGTGCCTTGGTCAGGGAAGTGACCAAGAACCCAATGGTCACTCTGACAGAGCTCCAGAGATCTTCTGTGGAGATGGGAGAACCTTCCAGAAGGACAACCATCTCTGCAGCACTCCACCAATCAGGCCTTTATGGTAGAATGGCCTGACAGAAGCCACTCCTCAATAAAAGGCACATGACAGGCTGCTTGGAGTTTGCCAAAAGGCACTTAAAGGACTCACACCATGAGAAACAAGATTCTCTGATCTGATGAAACTCTTTGGCCTGAATGCCAAGAGTCACGTCTGGAGGAAACCTGGCACCATCCATACGGTGAAACATGGTGATAGAAGCATCATGCTGTGGGGATGTTTTTCAGTGGTAGGGATTGGGAGACTACTCAGAGTCGAGGGAAAGATGAACGGAGCAAAGTACAGAGATATCCTTGATGAAAATCTGCTCCAGACTGCTCAGGACCTCAGACTGAGGTGAAGGTTCACCTTCCAACAGGAAAAGGACCCTAAGCACACAGCCAAGACAACACAAGAGTGGCTTCAGGACAAGTCTCTGAATGTCCTTGAGTGGCCCAGCCAGAGCCGGGACATGAACATCTCTGGAGAGACCTGAAAACAGCTGGGCAGTGACGCTCCCCATCCAACCTGACAGAGCTTGAGAGGATCTGCAGAGAAGAATGGGAGAAACTTCCCAAATACACGTGTGCCAAGCTTGTAGCGTCATACCCAAGTAGACTCTACCTGTTTCTCCACCTCTCTTTCTCTCTACCTGTTTCTCCACCTCTCTGTTTCTCCTTCTCTCTTTCTCTCTACCTGTTTCTCCCTCTCTCTTTCTCTCTACCTGTTTCTCCCTCTCTCTTTCTCTCTACCTGTTTCTCCACCCCTCTTTCTCTACCTGTTTCTCCACCTCTCTTTCTCTCTCTCTGTTTCTCCACCTATCTTTCTCTCTACCTGTTTCTCCACCTCTCTGTTTCTACTTCTCTATTTCTCTCTACCTGTTTCTCCCTCTCTCTTTCTCTCTACCTGTTTCTCCCTCTCTTTCTCTCTACTTGTTTCTCCCTCTCTCTTTCTCTACCTGTTTCTCCACCCCTCTTTCTCTACCTGTTTCTCCACCTCTCTTTCTCTCTACCTGTTTCTCCACCTCTCTTTCTCTCTACCTGTTTCTCCACCTCTCTGTTTCTCCTTCTCTCTTTCTCTCTACCTGTTTCTCCCTCTCTCTTTCTCTCTACCTGTTTCTCCCTCTCTCTTTCTCTCTACTTGTTTCTCCACCCCTCTTTCTCTACCTGTTTCTCCACCTCTCTTTCTCTCTACCTGTTTCTCCACCTCTCTTTCTCTCTACCTGTTTCTCCACCTCTCTTTCTCTCTACCTGTTTCTCCACCTCTCTTTCTCTCTACCTGTTTCTCCACCTCTCTACCTGTTTCTCCACCTCTCTACCGGTTTCTCCACCTCTGTTTCTCCCTCTCTGTTTCTCCACCTCTCCGTTTCTCCACCTCTCTGTTTCTCTCTACCTGTTTATCCACCTCTCTACCTGTTTCTACACCTCTCTTTCTCTCTACCTGTTTCTCCACCTCTGTTTCTCCCTCTCTCTTTCTCTCTACCTGTTTCTCCACCTCTACCTGTTTCTCCTCTTCTCTACCTGTTTCTCCATCGCTCTACTTGTTTCTCCACCTCTCTACCTGTTTCTCCACCTCTCTGTTACACATGTTTTATCTCTCACTCACATGCAGACACACAAAGAGGCACGGACGTACACACACACACATACACACAGTTTCTCTCACATTCACTCTCAAACACACAATCTATCCCTCTCTCTCTCTCTATCTATCTATCTCTCTCCTGTTAACCGTACTCCCACAGGTGACTGTTCGGTCGTGCCTGATGGTTACACCGTGCTGACCGACTTCGCTAGCAGAAATTGCCATAGAAATTGGCCTCTCCGATGCATTTGTCTCCTGGCAGGGAGGCCCCACTTTAGGTGGTGGAACAAGACAGGCTCCATGCTGATAGTGCTGCTGGAGCAGGAAATGGAATGTGTCCGTCATAAAGCTGTCTGGGCTGTTGGAAGGGAATGGCCCCGCTGTTCGTCTGCATGCGCCTGCTACCTTCCACTGTGCCTCGGCGCGCACCGGCGACACTGAAATTGGCGATACATTATTACCTGACCACTGTATCAAAAGTAGCACGTCAGACATATGATTGGGCTCTACTGGAGTGGCAGGAATAAATATGGGTGTTTATGGGTAAAGCTGTTGATGTCTTGGTAGCCCCTATACATGTGAAATGGACATGAGGAGCAGAGATTGAAACTACCACTGGCAGTGAGCCCTCATCTCCAAGCTCTCTGCCCAGGAGGACAAGCTATTTGGTGTGACTTTGGCATCAACTACAACAAGAATGTCAATAAATAAATCACAGGCCGACCTCAGTTGAGAAACGTGTGTTCGCCAAATAATACATCAAGTGGAATTAAACTTCAAAAGACAGCCAGTGTGTTGTCCAACTGAGCACTGTAATGACTGCAACCCCACCCACCCCTCTCTGTCTCTCTCTGCCTCTCTCTCTCTGCCTCTCTCTGCCTCTCCCTGCCTCTCCCTGCCTCTCTCTCCATTCTGAACAGGGTTAAGAAAAGAGCAGCGATATATTATCCACAAATCTGTCTGTATTTCTGTATTCAATGGGAGCTTCAACAGATCAAAGGGTCTGTGTGAGGATCTGTGTGTGTTAAACCGTTGGTGAGATGCGAGAGCAGAACTACCTGTCTTGAAGAGGATCGGCAGACAGCAGACGGGCCTATCAAAGAGCTGCCACCTCACACAATGCATGTCATGCACCAGGCGTTCATCTCATCTGATGCTAGGGGAGAAGCAGGGGAGACGGCGGAGACAGATGGACAGGGAAAGGAGAGGAAGCAGGTATTGTATGGGTAGTTCTAGATTTAGATTTATTAAGATCTCCTATTAGCCGACGCCACTGGGGACAGCTGGTCTTACTGGGGTCTGACACGTAACCAAAAAGATATACAGACTAAAGACTTTACAATTTACATACGTTTAAAAACATGAACATGTAGCGTGTGTGTGTGTGTGTGTGTGTGTGTATCTATCAATTCCACATACATGTCAGTAGAGTGGAAGGGGGAGACATAAGAGAGCATGAAACAGTTTTACCACGTGTTGGGATGGGAGCAGCCAATTCACACTATGAATAGGTTGTGGTTGGTAGCCTAGCGGTTAACAGCATTGGGCCGGTAACTAGAAAAGTTGCTGGTTCAAATCCCTGAGCCGGCAAGGTGGAAAAATCTGCTGTTCTGCCCTTGAGCAAGGCCCCCAACAACAACTGCGCTGTGGACGTTGATTAAGGCAGCCCTCTCTGATTCAGAAGGGTTTGGGTTAAACGCGGAAGACCCATTTCTGTTGAACGCAGTCAGTTGTGCAACTGACTCGGTATCCCCTCCCCAGTGGCTTGTTCAACAGAATAACTTCCCTGGTTAGCCGAATGTTATGATGAAAAGCCTCTTTTTCTTTTGTGTTTGACACAAAAAGGCCATCTTAATTTCTGGTATACATATCATCAGAATACACAGACACATGGAGAAATGTGGTATTGGCTATATGCTTCAGGAGAGGCATATTTAGACGTTTATAGTGAGACCAGACAACAACTCTGTGGCGATCACCCAGTTTCCCTGATAACAAAATAGCTTCCATCCCACAATGAAGGTGTAGCCCGTCTTATAAACAGAGAGAGAGAGAGAGAGAGAGAGAGAGAGGTACAGTTGTGAGCCATTCTCACAGGCTTCAACACACGAAAAATTGCCAAAGCCTCCAGCCACCCGAGACATGGACTGTTGAAACTCAAAAACTTGAAACCTTTTCATCCATTCTGACTTGACGCGTAATGCCTTAGGGTTAAAGACACCATGAAAGAAGAATGTGTGGTTGACTTAAAGAGAGAACTGACTGCGTGAGAGTGGGGTAAAACAATCTACATTCACCACAAAGTGAGACACGATAAGTAAGACATCGTAGTCCATATATGGGCTATGTGGTTGATTCCCTGAGATCGCCTAACGAACAGAAATGGCCGTATTGTTTGGCGTGTCACAGATGCTGAGCTAACCACAACCCCCAGGTCTAATGACTGTTGTGGTACTGTGGTGTGGGTGGAATGCCACTGGAGGTCATCTGAACAGCCGTGATGTCACTAAATGGTCTGCAGCCAAGTCTAGTCTGCATGGGAATCCATAAAGCCATGTGACCTAACCATGAAATACTCTGTCTCTTAGCCTAGCGACCGCCATGTTTTTCCAGACCTGGGGCTTTATGTACTGTTACAATCTAGGATCAGAATCAGATCCCCCCCCCCCCCCCCCCATGTAATTTATTGTGAGCTAAAAGGCCAAACTGATCTGAAATCGGCAATCCTGCTTTGAGACGCTACATGTGGTCAGAAGTTGGAAAAGTGTTGCACTACTCAACATGTGCTGAGGCTGAGCAGCAGTGGTTGGACCACCCGGTGGAGTGGTAGTATTGTCAACACAGCATGGATCTGACTTTAGTTCTGACATGGCTTACCATAGGCCCAGGTGTGCTTTAGTTCTGACATGGCTTACCATAGGCCCAGGTGTGCTTTAGTTCTGACATGGCTTACCATAGGCCCAGGTGTGCTTTAGTTCTGACATGGCTTACCATAGGCCCAGGTGTGCTTTAGTTCTGACATGGCTTACCATAGGCCCAGGTGTGCTTTAGTTCTGACATGGCTTACCATAGGCCCAGGTGTGCTTTAGTTCTGACATGGCTTACCATAGGCCCAGGTGTGCTTTAGTTCTGACATGGCTTACCATAGGCCCAGGTGTGCTTTAGTTCTGACATGGCTTACCATAGGCCCAGGTGTGCTTTAGTTCTGACATGGCTTACCATAGGCCCAGGTGTGCTTTAGCCCCCGCTCCTCTCTGTAAACAGAGATGTAAAACTTTACTGACTGACAGTCTGGGCAAAATAGAAGGGAGGGAGGGAGGGAGGGAGGGAGGGAGGGAGGGAGGGAGGGAAGGAAGGGAGGGAGGGAGGGAGGGAGGGAGGGAGGGAGGGAGGGAGGGAGGGAGGGAGGGAGGGAGGGAGGGAGGGAGGGAGGGAGATGGCATAACCAGGGAAGAGCTCAGACTTGATCAATTTCTCTGCCTGAGAGAAGATGAAGAAGAGGGAGAGGAGGGGATGGATCAATAGTTTACTTCTTAATTGACCTTTCATTAAGAGGTTGGTTCTGGGCTCAGTAATCACAGACGTTCAGTGATGGAGCCATTTAGGGACATCGAGCTGCTAAAATCTATACAGGCTCAGAGTAGAGCAGCACAGCCCAGACCGCCCTCTGATGAACACTGTTACAACTACACATATTTAGGGACATCGAGCTGCTAAAATCTATACAGGCTCAGATTGGAGCAGCACAGCCCAGACCGCCCTCTGATGAACACTGTTACAACTACACACACAGCTCATCCCCACCACTGATTACCACAGGATTTACGAGCCTTGCCTGCCCTCCACTTGGGTTCCTGCACTACTAACAGGCACACACACACACACACATACAACAAACAAACACTTCAATACAAACGCAGGCTAACACAGACACACGCATGCTTGTGCATCCAACTACCCCCCACACACATTCACAACCACATACGCACACATGCAACACTAAGAGGCAAGCACCTTGTTAAAATTATAAGAGACAACTACACACATGCACATATTCCATACCAGAAGACAAACAACCAAACAGGAGTGTGTGCTAAGCCAACTCTGACCTGGGCTGCCATTGTGGCTCTAATGATGCAGCCTGAGCCTGGTTCCTCCCGGGTCGCCCTAGGGCTCCATGCTGGACTATGGAGTGAAGGTGTCACCAGGGTGATGAATGGGCTGTGTGGTGCGCTTGTGCAGCAGGATACAGGAAGCCAGGCCTCATTGATATTAATGGCTGACTTCACCTGGAGGCTGGGGACCAGCTAATGGCTGCCGCTGGGCCACTCCTGATGCCTGTCACTGATACAGCGAGTGGTCTTATTACAGGGCTCGCTGGGCCAAGGTAATTGCACTAACCCAACACGAGGCCCGGGCGAAGCTTGGCATGTGAGCCTGCCTGTAATGGAGGCTGATGGGCGAGAGATTAAAAATGCTGCCGTGGAATCGCGCACCACACATCTCACCGTTCACTCTGGAATATTTATTTGCAGTGGTGGAGATGGTAATAATTATGAAAGGATGTCAGCGACGGTGTACGAGGCATGTACAGTACCTTCATGAGAGCAAATGTAATGTACTCGGGAGCTGAAACAATGGTCTCTGTCAATGTGTCTTCAGTCAGGGACTGGATGCAGTGTCAGTGAGTACATTATTACTGTGCTGCATGAGGCGACTTATAGAATATTCACATTCAATTATGTTGTAATGAACTGTGACACTGTCTGGGAGAATCAGAAGGGAAATGTCCATTTAAATAGTTGTTTTAAATTGAATCGCAGACAGAGGAAGCCATAGGGTGGACCATTACACACACACACACACACACACACACACACACACACACACACAGATATGAGGCCAAGGAGCATGTCGGAGCTGCAGAGAATTAGTGAACCAGGAGTGACTCAGAGGTTCTCTAGCGTGACCAACTGCCTCTCTGACAACCTGCATTGTCACAACAAGAGCGCCAGAACCAATCACAGCCCACTTCGAAGGCACTCCCACCCAATCGCATCTGGCAGCCGACTATGTTCCCAACGCAGGCCTCTACTTTAACTGAGAGTGTTGGAGAGTCACGATCATGTTTCAATGTTACCAACCCCGTTGGGACACCTTTCATGCATAAACCCTGATATTGTAAAGGAAAGTATGGTGTGCTTGGGAGCACACACACACACACACACACACACACACACACACACACACACACACACACACACACACACACACACACACACACACACACAGAGACAGAGAGGAGGGGTTGGAAGCTCATTCACCGTGCTGTTATACCGTAACTCATCTAAGGTACTAAAACTCCACCAGGGATCCCTGTCTGTCAGGTCAGATTCCAACAAGACTCTGGACTAAAGCTCACTGCGGTTGTTAAGGGAACCCAACTCAAGGTGATGTCCTGGCCTACCATGAACGTTTGGAGGAGAAATATTCATTCATCAGGTGTTTTTGTGAGTCTGGAATGCAAATTAAAAGGTCATATGCAAAAAAATGCCTTTTACCAGCTGCTTTATCTTATGAAGACACATCATGCAATCTGCATAACATTAGCAAACAAATCTGCATAGAAATGAAGGCATTTTCATCATGTACGTATTCTTTCCATTCAAATCCACAGCTGGAACGCAGACCAGAGAGGGAGAAGAAAACTATGGCAAACACAAAGATCAGTCCCCGGAGTGTCAATCAAACAGGCCGTCGCTGTGGCGCGGCTTCGCGGACTGTTGTTGTCCATTAATGATTCAACAAAGCGCCACATTGATTTTGGGCGAGTGTGAACTGAGAGGTTAATTAGAGATGCAGCAGCCTTCAGGTCCCTCCGTTTGTCTGAAGGTAACTACTGATGACATAAACACTGTGGAGGAGAAGAGCAAAAAGAGGGGACAGCAGGGGAGAGAAAAAACAACAGCGAAACAGATTGTTACCAAGTTTCCACTCCACAAAGTAATGGTCTCAGTCGTCTCGCATCCCACTTTGTGGAGGGAAATGGACCCCATTGGTGGATTTCAGTGATGTGGTTGACATGAAGAGAAACATTGGTGTTTTCTTCCACGGTGATCGATACTGGCCCTTTACTCTCTACGACTCCCAAAGGGCCTAGGCAAAGGCTTAAACACCTAGGAGAGTGTGTCGGAGGATAAACACACCTAACAAGGCCCGACCGCTCTGTCCTCGATTAAAACAAAGAGAGCGAGAGAGAGAGATACCTTTATTGGCCCAATAGTTACATAACTAAAAGCACAAACTTGACTTCATTTTAACGGACCTAGAAAAGTTAGAACCAAGCACCCTTCCTCGTCCACTGTACATAGAACCTGCCTGACGCCACACACCCCTACAAAGTGAGTGAGTGAGTGAGTGAGTGAGTGAGAGCGAGAGAGGCTGATCTACTGATCCTAGACCTTCTTATTCCCTCTCTGCCTATTGAGCCAGACAACTCTGGCCTACTTAGAGAGAACACAGACTGAAGGTCTATGTGTTTCAGTATGTGTGTAGCCTCAGTGTGCACAATTTGGGAGCACATATGAGTAAGCCTACACAACTAGAGATGGTGACTGTTTGTATTTGTCATGTCCCATCACTGCTTTACATCAGTAGAAAGTTCAAGTAGCTGTGGGCCAGAGCCGAGCCAAACTCTCCCAGACAGCTCAGAACACTGGGCCCACTTCTGCAGAGCACTTTGAGCTGTAAAGTTTTTCCTTCCAGACTTTAGATGGAGATGTGTGCACATTTCCAGTGTGGCCCCATACTGGGGCTGAGTGTGGCCCAGTTGCCCTGAGCGCTGGGGTAGAGAGGCGGCATGGCATGCGACTGAGTCTCCTGCCTAGGGCGGCTGACAGCCGCGACCTCTGACCCTACACTCCATCAGCATCAATGTCAAAGCAGCCAGACCAGAGCTAGCAGGGGTTACCCTCCAACCCCCTCATACACAGGCTACGTGATCATATTCACATACATGTAGTGTACATGCTGTGGTAGTTCTATGGGGGATCAATAGTCTGTCTTTCAACGCTGCTTTAGAGGAAGTTTTCCGACAAACAATGTTTGAAATGGGGGCATTCAAAATCAGGGGTAATGAAAGCACAAACTTTTCCAATACATGCGCCTGTGAATCGTCTAGTTAAGCTGATGTTCATATTAACCAGCCACAGGCACAAACACCAAGGCGTGTTAGATAAGAGCGCCATAAGTCAAAACTCATTTTACTTCAGCCGCTCAGGTATAAACACCTCTGGCCCTAAAGGTTCTTTCTCATATCACTTTCCTCCCCTCCTCCTCCCCCTCCTCCTCTCATAACACCAGGGCTCCTGATAAGGGGTTGATGATCGCTGAGGGAGAGATGGAGAGAGAGAGAGAGAGAAAGAGAGAGAGAGAGAGAGAGAGAGAGAGAGAGAGAGAGAGAGAGAGAGAGAGAGAGAGAGAGAGAGAGAGAGAGAGAGAGAGAGAGAGAGAGAGAGAGAGAGAGAGAGAGAGAGAGAGAGAGAGAGAGAGAGAGAGAGAGAGAGAGAGAGAGAGAGAGAGAGAGAGAGAGAGAGAGAGAGAGAGAGAGAGAGAGAGAGAGAGAGAGAGAGAGAGAAAGAGAAAGAGAGAGAGAGAGAGAGAGAGAGAGAGAGAGAGAGAGAGAGAGAGAGAGAGAAGAGAGAGAGAGAGAGAGAGAGAGAGAAGAGAGAGAGAGAGAGAGAGAGAGAGAGAGAGAGAGAGAGAGAGAGAGAGAGAGAGAGAGAGAAAGAGAGAGAGAGGGAAAGAAGGAAGGAAGGTTCATCAGACAGTAAATGCCTCCCTGAAAGCCAATCTCATCTATATGCAGATGACATAAATATTGATGCGTTGCGGCGCTCTCAGCTCGTTCTGCTTAATTGACGCGTGCAGCTCCCATATCACTGTTTCCTCTCCTCTCTAACATAGTGGTCCGTCTCAGGTACAGCAGACTCAGAAACAACGTGCTGGTTAAGTAAGCCTTAATAAGCCTTAACGAGGACGGCAGAGAGACGCCTTGACCTCGGTGGCCCACAAACAACATTACACAAACAAACCCTCAGACAGAAAAAGGAGAGAGAGACAGAGTTGATTAGGAATGGAATAGATTCCATCTTATTTGAGGAATAGAATAGATGCGAAGTGTTGCTATCGTAGCTAAACATGCCATTTCACACTAGAGAATGAATGAAGCTATAACAGAAGTCTATGAGAGGCTGCCACAATGACATAGACTGGAGGAGATGGTTCTGTAGCACGAGTTATAGCTCCGAAATAGGGCGACAGAGAGAAGGAAAGAGAGATAGAGATATTCCCTGTTGCTCTGTGTCTGTGCGGCCTGTACCAGGCATGCTCAGAGTCCAGTGTGCTGCTGTGATCCCCGTCAGTGTGCGAGAGAGAGAGCCTGCAGCCCCAGCCCTATTTTCAGCTCCAGTGGACAGACGCAACAGCCAGCGCTCTCTATCCCCCCCCCCCTTCTCCCCCTACCATTCTCCCTCCCCTTACTTTTCTCTCTCCCCAGCCACAGAAGATCAATCCCACTCAGTTTAACCCTACACTCACCAACTTACCCAAGGGAGCTGACATGAGCATCAACACACAAACCAGCCACAGCGGAATTCATTCACAGCATTACTCAACACAGCATCAGTCAACACAGAATTACCCAATATAGCATTAGTCAACACAGCATTACTCAACACAGCATTACACGTAACTGTTACTTCACATTTTCTAACACAGAATGACATCAAGTGAGGAAATGTAGAGAACATTGGTGTTGGGGGACAAAGGGAGAACACCTCACATGGCAGCCATTTGTGCTATAGGCAGTATAGTGACCATTTGCCTGTATTCACAGTAGAACTACTGATCTAGGATCCGTTTTTTCATTTAGATCATAATGAAGAAGATTATATGGACAGATCCTAGATCAGCCCTGTTGGTGATGATCATAATAATATAACATCTCCATCCCGAGCCATCTGGATTCATGGACTAACAGAGAGAACGAGACGCTACATTGACTGCGGATTGATTGTGAGCTGGAATGTAATGCTGCTCTGCCCTCACTAGCAGGAACCAGCTACAGTGGATTATCCACTATTCAATTGACATATAACTTTAATGAAATGTTATTATGGATGGGATGGGAGGGATAGGACCACGGGATCCTGAGGGACAGTGGCGCTACGTTCCAACTAGAGAGAGGGACAATCAGCTGGCTACCGTTTATACTGCAGGGTGGCTAAGGTCTTTAGTGTCTGCATTCACATTCCCATTAAGATATTCCAAGAACAGCGATTTAATTCAAGCGATTGTCTCTCTCAAGCGATCTCATTCTCTCGCTCTCTCTCTCTGTGTGTCTCTCTCTCTCTCTCTGTGTGTCTCTCTCTCTCTGTGTCTCTCTCTCTCTGTGTCTCTCTCTCTCTGTGTCTCTCTCTCTCTCTGTGTCTCTCTCTCTCTCTCTGTGTTTCTCTTCCTCTCCCTCTGGTCCCTTTTTATTAATTTCAGGTTGACAATAGAAATACAATTCAGCATAATGTATCGTCTTCCCTTCCAGAAATGCGTAGCAGTCTATTCATCACAATGAATAAAGTGACCAATTGAAGTAAACACATTTTTATACAGAGCCAACTCTGCAAAGTAAAGGTCACGAAAGCTCCAAAGTTGAACCTTTTCAGCGGAAAATACACGAAGACTCCTGACTCCATAACTCCTTTCCATGACCCTCTTTACTATCACAGCAGAGACGTTCTGCTTTCCTGTCCATCGTGACAGGGTCCACTGAAACTGTCTTACACAACCATGCAGAGCCATCCGTCAAAATGACAATTGTCTTTGTCACTATACGTCCCACTTCTACGGCGATCAATCAAACTAGGTAGAAATTGGAGCGTTTTAACCTGTAACATTACCATAAAGAGCCTCTCATATGATGTTGACCAATCAGGATGCGGAATGACTCTTAGGCTCCTCCCTCACAGGCCCCACCCCTATAATATGGACCAATCAAGGTGCTTTAGAGTTTCGAAAGCTCCTCCCTATATTCAATTGTTCAATTTCTCCAATGAGCAAGTGCCTCATTCATCCAGACTCACTATGCCAGAGTGACTGACAGTCAGAGGGAGTAGCTGCTATCTGTGAGCAGTTCAATCAACAATATGAAAGATTCATGGAGTGCTATCAGTCTGCTTGGGACCCAGCACACAAACTCCTCATCTCTCATCACACCTCTGGCCACAGACACACATACAGACAGACGCCTCTGCTGCCTCTTCTCCTTCACTCCTCAACACTCGTCTCCATCAGCTCTGTGTTGGCTGTGCGTGTGTGTGTGTTTGTGTGTTTGTATGTGAGTTTCCGTGTGTGTTTACTGCAGGGCTGTCTGTCTGGAACTGTTTGCAGCTCAAGACTGCCCTCTACGGGAGAGTGACAGACTAACTGTTATCAGAGGTAATCTAGAAAGCAACTTTCTCCTGAGACTGAACCTGACACCAAAAACAAAGAGAAGGGATGCTACTGGCTGACAGGCACAGAGAACCAATGGAAAGAGTGTCTGTGTTCCTGGGCCTGTGTCCCTGGGTTTGGACCGTGGCACTCTGCTTATCATCCAATCCTTTCTAACGCACACACCAGATGGAAACAGGAGCGGAAAACGGAGAGATAGGGAACGAGAGAGAGAGAGATAGATGGGGAGAGAGAGATGGAGAGAGAGAGAGATAGATGGGGAGAGAGAGATGGAGAGAGAGAGAGATGGGGAGAGAGAGATGGAGAGAGAGAGAGAGAGAGAGAGAGAGGTAGAGAGAGAGAGAGAGAGAGGTAGAGAGAGAGAGAGGTAGAGAGAGAGAGAGAGAGAGATAGATGGGGAGAGAGAGAGAGAGAGAGGAGAGAGAGAGGTAGAGAGAGAGAGAGAGGTAGAGGTAGAGAGAGAGAGGTAGAGAGAGAGGTAGAGAGAGAGAGAGAGAGAGGAGAGATGAGAGAGAGAGAGAGAGAGAGAGAGAGATGGAGAGGAGAGAGAGAGAGAGATGTAGAGAGAGAGGTAGAGAGAGAGGTAGAGAGAGAGAGAGGTAGAGGTAGAGGTAGAGAGAGAGAGAGAGAGAGAGGTAGAGGTAGAGGTAGAGGTAGAGGGAGAGAGAGAGAGAGCGAGAGAGAGAGAGAGAGAGAGAGAGAGAGAGAGAGAGAGAGAGAGAGACAGAGAGAGAGAGAGACAGAGAGAGAGAGGAATGTTTCACAAACTACCTGTTCTCTGTCAGAGCTGCAGTCTCTCTTGGTATCAGTGATCTTGTCATGGAACATTTTCGGCCCAGCTTCATTCCAACTCACATCAGTCAAATCAGATCCCCCATTTTGTTGGGACTGCAACCATGGACGTGATGTGAGGTAATACTGCCCCATTCTTTCCATGTGAGGTGAAAGGGGTTTGGCTCCTCTCAACCACACACACAGAAATAGTTTGCCTTGCCTTCGGCCAATATTGTTAAAAGATTTCTCACATTACACAATGTGGGTTATTAAAAGATAACTTCATACAGTAACCACAAATCCACGCCATAGCGTTGTTTACCTTAAAATGTTTAACTGTCATTAGCAAATGTAGCCATTATTGTGGTCGAGATGTGGCGAATCTGCAGAGAGCAAAGTTATGATGTCGTTTAGTTCTTGACAACTACGATTCCATTATGAGCCAAATAAAGCAACTGCTTTCTCCAAAGTGAACATCTGTGAAGGTCAACAGAACCGGGCTCACAGTGTAATGATAAGATACGGGAGGGAGACGACCAGTCTAAAGAAAACGCCGCTTCTTGTCAAACGGCACTAATTCACATTCTCAAATCGCGATCTCCCATTTTGATTGAAGTTTGTTCCAACCCAGTTGCCATGAGCAGACGAAACAAGGATTATGTTTCTACATAACAATCAAGACTGTTGTCGAGGGAGGCCATTTTCATTTCAGCTGTCCTTCTTGTCCTTGTCTCATTTCCACTAGATTATCTCAGAGGCCTTTCCAATATCCACAGCACTGTCATCATAATCATCGCCTGGACAAAAAGGAAAAACATATATTTTGTCCTCTCTTCTGTGGACTGTTGTACAACACCCTACTGAAACATTATTAGACTTTTCCTATGGTAATATTGTAATATTCTGGTAGGAGAATAGAAGGTAGGTAGGAGAGCTGGCATTTAAAGAGCTGGGGGTGCCCTTCCTCCTCTTCTAGCCACTCTCCTCTGTCTGCCTTGACCTCATGCTGAGTAATAACAAGCTCTGTCGGCCATTACTCGACTGTGAATACTTTAGGACGCTAGGCTCTCTTAGATTGAGTTAATAATTCAGCAGCTCAGAACAGAGTGTCTTTTAAGAGTAAAAACAGACCGGACGTGATTAGCCACCACCACATACTTTGATATCTTTTTTCCGTTTTGTTTTCTTCTTTTCTCCATCACCACCATGTTCCTTATACATGCCCGACAGCAAGACAAACCACCAACTTCCAACATACACGCTACGTGTGGAGGAAAAAAAAAGAACATTGACTTTCAAATGAAGAAAGAATCATTTCCCCAGCCCATAAAAAGAGTAATATCCCCATCCGGTCGTTGGCCAAATGGCTTCCCTTATCGTTTTATCTGCGGTTTCTATCCACCACGCTAATTTTTCAACGCCACATCAAACCAAGCGTGTGTGAAGCAGCAGCTTATTTTCTGATTCACTCTACCAGTCATCTCTATGACCAGTCATCTCTATGTAGAACAGCCCTATGAGTCCAGGTAATAGGATGGTAGATACCAGTCATCTCTATGACCAGTCATCTCTATGTAGAACAGCCCTATGAGTCCAGGTAATAGGATGGTAGATACCAGTCATCTCTATGACCAGTCATCTCTATGTAGAACAGCCCTATGAGTCCAGGTAATAGGATGGTAGATACCAGTCATCTCTATGTAGAACAGCCCTATGAGTCCAGGTAATAGGATGGTAGATACCAGTCATCTCTATGACCAGTCATCTCTATGTAGAACAGCCCTATGAGTCCAGTTAATAGGATGGTAGATACCAGTCATCTCTATGACCAGTCATCTCTATGTAGAACAGCCCTATGAGTCCAGGTAATAGGATGGTAGATACCAGTCATCTCTATGACCAGTCATCTCTATGTAGAACAGCCCTATGAGTCCAGGTAATAGGATGGTAGATACCAGTCATCTCTATGACCAGTCATCTCTATGTAGAACAGCCCTATGAGTCCAGGTAATAGGACGGTAGATACCAGTCATCTCTATGTAGAACAGCCCTATGAGTCCAGGTAATAGGATGGTAGATACCAGTCATCTCTATGACCAGTCATCTCTATGTAGAACAGCCCTATGAGTCCAGGTAATAGGACGGTAGATACCAGTCATCTCTATGTAGAACAGCCCTATGAGTCCAGGTAATAGGATGGTAGATACCAGTCATCTCTATGACCAGTCATCTCTATGTAGAACAGCCCTATGAGTCCAGGTAATAGGATGGTAGATACCAGTCATCTCTATGTAGAACAGCCCTATGAGTCCAGGTAATAGGATGGTAGATACCAGTCATCTCTATGTAGAACAGCCCTATGAGTCCAGGTAATAGGATGGTAGATACCAGTCATCTCTATGTAGAACAGCCCTATGAGTCCAGTTAATAGGATGGTAGATACCAGTCATCTCTATGACCAGTCATCTCTATGTAGAACAGCCCTATGAGTCCAGTTAATAGGATGGTAGATACCAGTCATCTCTATGACCAGTCATCTCTATGTAGAACAGCCCTATGAGTCCAGGTAATAGGACGGTAGATACCAGTCATCTCTATGTAGAACAGCCCTATGAGTCCAGGTAATAGGATGGTAGATACCAGTCATCTCTATGACCAGTCATCTCTATGTAGAACAGCCCTATGAGTCCAGGTAATAGGATGGTAGATACCAGTCATCTCTATGTAGAACAGCCCTATGAGTCCAGTTAATAGGATGGTAGATACCAGTCATCTCTATGACCAGTCATCTCTATGTAGAACAGCCCTATGAGTCCAGGTAATAGGATGGTAGATACCAGTCATCTCTATGTAGAACAGCCCTATGAGTCCAGTTAATAGGATGGTAGATACCAGTCATCTCTATGACCAGTCATCTCTATGTAGAACAGCCCTATGAGTCCAGGTAATAGGATGGTAGATACCAGTCATCTCTATGACCAGTCATCTCTATGTAGAACAGCCCTATGAGTCCAGGTAATAGGACGGTAGATACCAGTCATCTCTATGTAGAACACCCCTATGAGTCCAGGTAATAGGATCGTAGATACCAGTCATCTCTATGACCAGTCATCTCTATGTAGAACAGCCCTATGAGTCCAGGTAATAGGATGGTAGATACCAGTCATCTCTATGTAGAACAGCCCTATGAGTCCAGTTAATAGGATGGTAGATACCAGTCATCTCTATGACCAGTCATCTCTATGTAGAACAGCCCTATGAGTCCAGGTAATAGGATGGTAGATACCAGTCATCTCTATGACCAGTCATCTCTATGTAGAACAGCCCTATGAGTCCAGGTAATAGGATGGTAGATACCAGTCATCTCTATGACCAGTCATCTCTATGTAGAACAGCCCTATGAGTCCAGGTAATAGGATGGTAGATACCAGTCATCTCTATGACCAGTCATCTCTATGTAGAACAGCCCTATGAGTCCAGGTAATAGGATGGTAGATACCAGTCATCTCTATGACCAGTCATCTCTATGTAGAACAGCCCTATGAGTCCAGGTAATAGGATGGTAGATACCAGTCATCTCTATGACCAGTCATCTCTATGTAGAACAGCCCTATGAGTCCAGGTAATAGGATGGTAGATACCAGTCATCTCTATGTAGAACAGCCCTATGAGTCCAGGTAATAGGATGGTAGATACCAGTCATCTCTATGACCAGTCATCTCTATGTAGAACAGCCCTATGAGTCCAGTTAATAGGATGGTAGATACCAGTCATCTCTATGACCAGTCATCTCTATGTAGAACAGCCCTATGAGTCCAGGTAATAGGATGGTAGATACCAGTCATCTCTATGACCAGTCATCTCTATGTAGAACAGCCCTATGAGTCCAGGTAATAGGATGGTAGATACCAGTCATCTCTATGACCAGTCATCTCTATGTAGAACAGCCCTATGAGTCCAGGTAATAGGATGGTAGATACCAGTCATCTCTATGACCAGTCATCTCTATGTAGAACAGCCCTATGAGTCCAGGTAATAGGACGGTAGATACCAGTCATCTCTATGTAGAACAGCCCTATGAGTCCAGTTAATAGGATGGTAGATACCAGTCATCTCTATCACCAGTCATCTCTATGTAGAACAGCCCTATGAGTCCATGTAATAGGATGGTAGATACCAGTCATCTCTATGACCAGTCATCTCTATGTAGAACAGCCCTATGAGTCCAGGTAATAGGACGGTAGATACCAGTCATCTCTATGTAGAACAGCCCTATGAGTCCAGGTAATAGGATGGTAGATACCAGTCATCTCTATGACCAGCCATCTCTATGTAGAACAGCCCTATGAGTCCAGGTAATAGGACGGTAGATACCAGTCATCTCTATGTAGAACAGCCCTATGAGTCCAGGTAATAGGATGGTAGATACCAGTCATCTCTATGACCAGTCATCTCTATGTAGAACAGCCCTATGAGTCCAGGTAATAGGATGGTAGATACCAGTCATCTCTATGTAGAACAGCCCTATGAGTCCAGGTAATAGGATGGTAGATACCAGTCATCTCTATGTAGAACAGCCCTATGAGTCCAGGTAATAGGATGGTAGATACCAGTCATCTCTATGTAGAACAGCCCTATGAGTCCAGTTAATAGGATGGTAGATACCAGTCATCTCTATGACCAGTCATCTCTATGTAGAACAGCCCTATGAGTCCAGTTAATAGGATGGTAGATACCAGTCATCTCTATGACCAGTCATCTCTATGTAGAACAGCCCTATGAGTCCAGGTAATAGGACGGTAGATACCAGTCATCTCTATGTAGAACAGCCCTATGAGTCCAGGTAATAGGATGGTAGATACCAGTCATCTCTATGACCAGTCATCTCTATGTAGAACAGCCCTATGAGTCCAGGTAATAGGATGGTAGATACCAGTCATCTCTATGTAGAACAGCCCTATGAGTCCAGTTAATAGGATGGTAGATACCAGTCATCTCTATGACCAGTCATCTCTATGTAGAACAGCCCTATGAGTCCAGGTAATAGGATGGTAGATACCAGTCATCTCTATGTAGAACAGCCCTATGAGTCCAGTTAATAGGATGGTAGATACCAGTCATCTCTATGACCAGTCATCTCTATGTAGAACAGCCCTATGAGTCCAGGTAATAGGATGGTAGATACCAGTCATCTCTATGACCAGTCATCTCTATGTAGAACAGCCCTATGAGTCCAGGTAATAGGACGGTAGATACCAGTCATCTCTATGTAGAACAGCCCTATGAGTCCAGGTAATAGGATCGTAGATACCAGTCATCTCTATGACCAGTCATCTCTATGTAGAACAGCCCTATGAGTCCAGGTAATAGGATGGTAGATACCAGTCATCTCTATGTAGAACAGCCCTATGAGTCCAGTTAATAGGATGGTAGATACCAGTCATCTCTATGACCAGTCATCTCTATGTAGAACAGCCCTATGAGTCCAGGTAATAGGATGGTAGATACCAGTCATCTCTATGACCAGTCATCTCTATGTAGAACAGCCCTATGAGTCCAGGTAATAGGATGGTAGATACCAGTCATCTCTATGACCAGTCATCTCTATGTAGAACAGCCCTATGAGTCCAGGTAATAGGATGGTAGATACCAGTCATCTCTATGACCAGTCATCTCTATGTAGAACAGCCCTATGAGTCCAGGTAATAGGACGGTAGATACCAGTCATCTCTATGTAGAACAGCCCTATGAGTCCAGTTAATAGGATGGTAGATACCAGTCATCTCTATGACCAGTCATCTCTATGTAGAACAGCCCTATGAGTCCATGTAATAGGATGGTAGATACCAGTCATCTCTATGACCAGTCATCTCTATGTAGAACAGCCCTATGAGTCCAGGTAATAGGACGGTAGATACCAGTCATCTCTATGTAGAACAGCCCTATGAGTCCAGGTAATAGGATGGTAGATACCAGTCATCTCTATGACCAGTCATCTCTATGTAGAACAGCCCTATGAGTCCAGGTAATAGGACGGTAGATACCAGTCATCTCTATGTAGAACAGCCCTATGAGTCCAGGTAATAGGATGGTAGATACCAGTCATCTCTATGACCAGTCATCTCTATGTAGAACAGCCCTATGAGTCCAGGTAATAGGATGGTAGATACCAGTCATCTCTATGTAGAACAGCCCTATGAGTCCAGGTAATAGGATGGTAGATACCAGTCATCTCTATGTAGAACAGCCCTATGAGTCCAGGTAATAGGATGGTAGATACCAGTCATCTCTATGTAGAACAGCCCTATGAGTCCAGTTAATAGGATGGTAGATACCAGTCATCTCTATGACCAGTCATCTCTATGTAGAACAGCCCTATGAGTCCAGTTAATAGGATGGTAGATACCAGTCATCTCTATGACCAGTCATCTCTATGTAGAACAGCCCTATGAGTCCAGGTAATAGGACGGTAGATACCAGTCATCTCTATGTAGAACAGCCCTATGAGTCCAGGTAATAGGATGGTAGATACCAGTCATCTCTATGACCAGTCATCTCTATGTAGAACAGCCCTATGAGTCCAGGTAATAGGATGGTAGATACCAGTCATCTCTATGTAGAACAGCCCTATGAGTCCAGTTAATAGGATGGTAGATACCAGTCATCTCTATGACCAGTCATCTCTATGTAGAACAGCCCTATGAGTCCAGGTAATAGGATGGTAGATACCAGTCATCTCTATGACCAGTCATCTCTATGTAGAACAGCCCTATGAGTCCAGGTAATAGGACGGTAGATACCAGTCATCTCTATGTAGAACAGCCCTATGAGTCCAGTTAATAGGATGGTAGATACCAGTCATCTCTATGACCAGTCATCTCTATGTAGAACAGCCCTATGAGTCCAGGTAATAGGACGGTAGATACCAGTCATCTCTATGTAGAACAGCCCTATGAGTCCAGGTAATAGGATGGTAGATACCAGTCATCTCTATGACCAGTCATCTCTATGTAGAACAGCCCTATGAGTCCAGGTAATAGGATGGTAGATACCAGTCATCTCTATGTAGAACAGCCCTATGAGTCCAGTTAATAGGATGGTAGATACCAGTCATCTCTATGACCAGTCATCTCTATGTAGAACAGCCCTATGAGTCCAGGTAATAGGATGGTAGATACCAGTCATCTCTATGTAGAACAGCCCTATGAGTCCAGTTAATAGGATGGTAGATACCAGTCATCTCTATGACCAGTCATCTCTATGTAGAACAGCCCTATGAGTCCAGGTAATAGGATGGTAGATACCAGTCATCTCTATGACCAGTCATCTCTATGTAGAACAGCCCTATGAGTCCAGGTAATAGGACGGTAGATACCAGTCATCTCTATGTAGAACAGCCCTATGAGTCCAGGTAATAGGATCGTAGATACCAGTCATCTCTATGACCAGTCATCTCTATGTAGAACAGCCCTATGAGTCCAGGTAATAGGATGGTAGATACCAGTCATCTCTATGTAGAACAGCCCTATGAGTCCAGTTAATAGGATGGTAGATACCAGTCATCTCTATGACCAGTCATCTCTATGTAGAACAGCCCTATGAGTCCAGGTAATAGGATGGTAGATACCAGTCATCTCTATGACCAGTCATCTCTATGTAGAACAGCCCTATGAGTCCAGGTAATAGGATGGTAGATACCAGTCATCTCTATGACCAGTCATCTCTATGTAGAACAGCCCTATGAGTCCAGGTAATAGGATGGTAGATACCAGTCATCTCTATGACCAGTCATCTCTATGTAGAACAGCCCTATGAGTCCAGGTAATAGGATGGTAGATACCAGTCATCTCTATGTAGAACAGCCCTATGAGTCCAGGTAATAGGATGGTAGATACCAGTCATCTCTATGACCAGTCATCTCTATGTAGAACAGCCCTATGAGTCCAGGTAATAGGACGGTAGATACCAGTCATCTCTATGTAGAACAGCCCTATGAGTCCAGGTAATAGGATGGTAGATACCAGTCATCTCTATGACCAGTCATCTCTATGTAGAACAGCCCTATGAGTCCAGGTAATAGGATGGTAGATACCAGTCATCTCTATGTAGAACAGCCCTATGAGTCCAGGTAATAGGATGGTAGATACCAGTCATCTCTATGTAGAACAGCCCTATGAGTCCAGGTAATAGGATGGTAGATACCAGTCATCTCTATGTAGAACAGCCCTATGAGTCCAGTTAATAGGATGGTAGATACCAGTCATCTCTATGACCAGTCATCTCTATGTAGAACAGCCCTATGAGTCCAGTTAATAGGATGGTAGATACCAGTCATCTCTATGACCAGTCATCTCTATGTAGAACAGCCCTATGAGTCCAGGTAATAGGACGGTAGATACCAGTCATCTCTATGTAGAACAGCCCTATGAGTCCAGGTAATAGGATGGTAGATACCAGTCATCTCTATGACCAGTCATCTCTATGTAGAACAGCCCTATGAGTCCAGGTAATAGGATGGTAGATACCAGTCATCTCTATGTAGAACAGCCCTATGAGTCCAGTTAATAGGATGGTAGATACCAGTCATCTCTATGACCAGTCATCTCTATGTAGAACAGCCCTATGAGTCCAGGTAATAGGATGGTAGATACCAGTCATCTCTATGTAGAACAGCCCTATGAGTCCAGTTAATAGGATGGTAGATACCAGTCATCTCTATGACCAGTCATCTCTATGTAGAACAGCCCTATGAGTCCAGGTAATAGGATGGTAGATACCAGTCATCTCTATGTAGAACAGCCCTATGAGTCCAGTTAATAGGATGGTAGATACCAGTCATCTCTATGACCAGTCATCTCTATGTAGAACAGCCCTATGAGTCCAGGTAATAGGATGGTAGATACCAGTCATCTCTATGACCAGTCATCTCTATGTAGAACAGCCCTATGAGTCCAGGTAATAGGACGGTAGATACCAGTCATCTCTATGTAGAACAGCCCTATGAGTCCAGGTAATAGGATCGTAGATACCAGTCATCTCTATGACCAGTCATCTCTATGTAGAACAGCCCTATGAGTCCAGGTAATAGGATGGTAGATACCAGTCATCTCTATGTAGAACAGCCCTATGAGTCCAGTTAATAGGATGGTAGATACCAGTCATCTCTATGACCAGTCATCTCTATGTAGAACAGCCCTATGAGTCCAGGTAATAGGATGGTAGATACCAGTCATCTCTATGACCAGTCATCTCTATGTAGAACAGCCCTATGAGTCCAGGTAATAGGATGGTAGATACCAGTCATCTCTATGACCAGTCATCTCTATGTAGAACAGCCCTATGAGTCCAGGTAATAGGATGGTAGATACCAGTCATCTCTATGACCAGTCATCTCTATGTAGAACAGCCCTATGAGTCCAGGTAATAGGACGGTAGATACCAGTCATCTCTATGTAGAACAGCCCTATGAGTCCAGTTAATAGGATGGTAGATACCAGTCATCTCTATGACCAGTCATCTCTATGTAGAACAGCCCTATGAGTCCATGTAATAGGATGGTAGATACCAGTCATCTCTATGACCAGTCATCTCTATGTAGAACAGCCCTATGAGTCCAGGTAATAGGACGGTAGATACCAGTCATCTCTATGTAGAACAGCCCTATGAGTCCAGGTAATAGGATGGTAGATACCAGTCATCTCTATGACCAGTCATCTCTATGTAGAACAGCCCTATGAGTCCAGGTAATAGGACGGTAGATACCAGTCATCTCTATGTAGAACAACCCTATGAGTCCAGGTAATAGGATGGTAGATACCAGTCATCTCTATGACCAGTCATCTCTATGTAGAACAGCCCTATGAGTCCAGGTAATAGGATGGTAGATACCAGTCATCTCTATGTAGAACAGCCCTATGAGTCCAGGTAATAGGATGGTAGATACCAGTCATCTCTATGTAGAACAGCCCTATGAGTCCAGGTAATAGGATGGTAGATACCAGTCATCTCTATGTAGAACAGCCCTATGAGTCCAGTTAATAGGATGGTAGATACCAGTCATCTCTATGACCAGTCATCTCTATGTAGAACAGCCCTATGAGTCCAGTTAATAGGATGGTAGATACCAGTCATCTCTATGACCAGTCATCTCTATGTAGAACAGCCCTATGAGTCCAGGTAATAGGACGGTAGATACCAGTCATCTCTATGTAGAACAGCCCTATGAGTCCAGGTAATAGGATGGTAGATACCAGTCATCTCTATGACCAGTCATCTCTATGTAGAACAGCCCTATGAGTCCAGGTAATAGGATGGTAGATACCAGTCATCTCTATGTAGAACAGCCCTATGAGTCCAGTTAATAGGATGGTAGATACCAGTCATCTCTATGACCAGTCATCTCTATGTAGAACAGCCCTATGAGTCCAGGTAATAGGATGGTAGATACCAGTCATCTCTATGTAGAACAGCCCTATGAGTCCAGTTAATAGGATGGTAGATACCAGTCATCTCTATGACCAGTCATCTCTATGTAGAACAGCCCTATGAGTCCAGGTAATAGGATGGTAGATACCAGTCATCTCTATGACCAGTCATCTCTATGTAGAACAGCCCTATGAGTCCAGGTAATAGGATGGTAGATACCAGTCATCTCTATGACCAGTCATCTCTATGTAGAACAGCCCTATGAGTCCAGGTAATAGGATGGTAGATACCAGTCATCTCTATGACCAGTCATCTCTATGTAGAACAGCCCTATGAGTCCAGGTAATAGGACGGTAGATACCAGTCATCTCTATGTAGAACAGCCCTATGAGTCCAGTTAATAGGATGGTAGATACCAGTCATCTCTATGACCAGTCATCTCTATGTAGAACAGCCCTATGAGTCCATGTAATAGGATGGTAGATACCAGTCATCTCTATGACCAGTCATCTCTATGTAGAACAGCCCTATGAGTCCAGGTAATAGGACGGTAGATACCAGTCATCTCTATGTAGAACAGCCCTATGAGTCCAGGTAATAGGATGGTAGATACCAGTCATCTCTATGACCAGTCATCTCTATGTAGAACAGCCCTATGAGTCCAGGTAATAGGACGGTAGATACCAGTCATCTCTATGTAGAACAGCCCTATGAGTCCAGGTAATAGGATGGTAGATACCAGTCATCTCTATGACCAGTCATCTCTATGTAGAACAGCCCTATGAGTCCAGGTAATAGGATGGTAGATACCAGTCATCTCTATGTAGAACAGCCCTATGAGTCCAGGTAATAGGATGGTAGATACCAGTCATCTCTATGTAGAACAGCCCTATGAGTCCAGGTAATAGGATGGTAGATACCAGTCATCTCTATGTAGAACAGCCCTATGAGTCCAGTTAATAGGATGGTAGATACCAGTCATCTCTATGACCAGTCATCTCTATGTAGAACAGCCCTATGAGTCCAGTTAATAGGATGGTAGATACCAGTCATCTCTATGACCAGTCATCTCTATGTAGAACAGCCCTATGAGTCCAGGTAATAGGACGGTAGATACCAGTCATCTCTATGTAGAACAGCCCTATGAGTCCAGGTAATAGGATGGTAGATACCAGTCATCTCTATGACCAGTCATCTCTATGTAGAACAGCCCTATGAGTCCAGGTAATAGGATGGTAGATACCAGTCATCTCTATGTAGAACAGCCCTATGAGTCCAGTTAATAGGATGGTAGATACCAGTCATCTCTATGACCAGTCATCTCTATGTAGAACAGCCCTATGAGTCCAGGTAATAGGATGGTAGATACCAGTCATCTCTATGACCAGTCATCTCTATGTAGAACAGCCCTATGAGTCCAGGTAATAGGACGGTAGATACCAGTCATCTCTATGTAGAACAGCCCTATGAGTCCAGTTAATAGGATGGTAGATACCAGTCATCTCTATGACCAGTCATCTCTATGTAGAACAGCCCTATGAGTCCAGGTAATAGGACGGTAGATACCAGTCATCTCTATGTAGAACAGCCCTATGAGTCCAGGTAATAGGATCGTAGATACCAGTCATCTCTATGACCAGTCATCTCTATGTAGAACAGCCCTATGAGTCCAGGTAATAGGATGGTAGATACCAGTCATCTCTATGTAGAACAGCCCTATGAGTCCAGTTAATAGGATGGTAGATACCAGTCATCTCTATGACCAGTCATCTCTATGTAGAACAGCCCTATGAGTCCAGGTAATAGGATGGTAGATACCAGTCATCTCTATGACCAGTCATCTCTATGTAGAACAGCCCTATGAGTCCAGGTAATAGGATGGTAGATACCAGTCATCTCTATGACCAGTCATCTCTATGTAGAACAGCCCTATGAGTCCAGGTAATAGGACGGTAGATACCAGTCATCTCTATGTAGAACAGCCCTATGAGTCCAGGTAATAGGATGGTAGATACCAGTCATCTCTATGACCAGTCATCTCTATGTAGAACAGCCCTATGAGTCCAGGTAATAGGATGGTAGATAACAGTCATCTCTATGTAGAACAGCCCTATGAGTCCAGGTAATAGGACGGTAGATACCAGTCATCTCTATGACCAGTCATCTCTATGTAGAACAGCCCTATGAGTCCAGGTCATAGGATGGTAGATACCAGTCATCTCTATGTAGAACAGCCCTATGAGTCCAGGTAATAGGATGGTAGATACCAGTCATCTCTATGACCAGTCATCTCTATGTAGAACAGCCCTATGAGTCCAGGTAATAGGATGGTAGATACCAGTCATCTCTATGACCAGTCATCTCTATGTAGTACAGCCCTATGAGTCCAGGTAATAGGATGGTAGATACCAGTCATCTCTATGTAGTACAGCCCTGTGGGTCCAGGTAATACGACGGTAGATACCAGTCATCTCTATGTAGTACAGCCCTATGAGTCCAGGTAATAGGATGGTAGATACCAGTCATCTCTATGACCAGTCATCTCTATGTAGAACAGCCCTATGAGTCCAGGTAATAGGATGGTAGATACCAGTCATCTCTATGACCAGTCATCTCTATGTAGAACAGCCCTATGAGTCCAGGTAATAGGACGGTAGATACCAGTCATCTCTATGTAGAACAGCCCTATGAGTCCAGTTAATAGGATGGTAGATACCAGTCATCTCTATGACCAGTCATCTCTATGTAGAACAGCCCGATGAGTCCATGTAATAGGATGGTAGATACCAGTCATCTCTATGACCAGTCATCTCTATGTAGAACAGCCCTATGAGTCCAGGTAATAGGACGGTAGATACCAGTCATCTCTATGTAGAACAGCCCTATGAGTCCAGGTAATAGGATGGTAGATACCAGTCATCTCTATGACCAGTCATCTCTATGTAGAACAGCCCTATGAGTCCAGGTAATAGGACGGTAAATACCAGTCATCTCTATGTAGAACAGCCCTATGAGTCCAGGTAATAGGATGGTAGATACCAGTCATCTCTATGACCAGTCATCTCTATGTAGAACAGCCCTATGAGTCCAGGTAATAGGATGGTAGATACCAGTCATATCTATGTAGAACAGCCCTATGAGTCCAGGTAAAAGGATGGTAGATACCAGTCATCTCTATGTAGAACAGCCCTATGAGTCCAGGTAATAGGATGGTAGATACCAGTCATCTCTATGTAGAACAGCCCTATGAGTCCAGTTAATAGGATGGTAGATACCAGTCATCTCTATGACCAGTCATCTCTATGTAGAACAGCCCTATGAGTCCAGTTAATAGGATGGTAGATACCAGTCATCTCTATGACCAGTCATCTCTATGTAGAACAGCCCTATGAGTCCAGGTAATAGGACGGTAGATACCAGTCATCTCTATGTAGAACAGCCCTATGAGTCCAGGTAATAGGATGGTAGATACCAGTCATCTCTATGACCAGTCATCTCTATGTAGAACAGCCCTATGAGTCCAGGTAATAGGATGGTAGATACCAGTCATCTCTATGTAGAACAGCCCTATGAGTCCAGTTAATAGGATGGTAGATACCAGTCATCTCTATGACCAGTCATCTCTATGTAGAACAGCCCTATGAGTCCAGGTAATAGGATGGTAGATACCAGTCATCTCTATGACCAGTCATCTCTATGTAGAACAGCCCTATGAGTCCAGGTAATAGGACGGTAGATACCAGTCATCTCTATGTAGAACAGCCCTATGAGTCCAGTTAATAGGATGGTAGATACCAGTCATCTCTATGACCAGTCATCTCTATGTAGAACAGCCCTATGAGTCCAGGTAATAGGACGGTAGATACCAGTCATCTCTATGTAGAACAGCCCTATGAGTCCAGGTAATAGGATGGTAGATACCAGTCATCTCTATGACCAGTCATCTCTATGTAGAACAGCCCTATGAGTCCAGGTAATAGGATGGTAGATACCAGTCATCTCTATGTAGAACAGCCCTATGAGTCCAGTTAATAGGATGGTAGATACCAGTCATCTCTATGACCAGTCATCTCTATGTAGAACAGCCCTATGAGTCCAGGTAATAGGATGGTAGATACCAGTCATCTCTATGTAGAACAGCCCTATGAGTCCAGTTAATAGGATGGTAGATACCAGTCATCTCTATGACCAGTCATCTCTATGTAGAACAGCCCTATGAGTCCAGGTAATAGGATGGTAGATACCAGTCATCTCTATGACCAGTCATCTCTATGTAGAACAGCCCTATGAGTCCAGGTAATAGGACGGTAGATACCAGTCATCTCTATGTAGAACAGCCCTATGAGTCCAGGTAATAGGATCGTAGATACCAGTCATCTCTATGACCAGTCATCTCTATGTAGAACAGCCCTATGAGTCCAGGTAATAGGATGGTAGATACCAGTCATCTCTATGTAGAACAGCCCTATGAGTCCAGTTAATAGGATGGTAGATACCAGTCATCTCTATGACCAGTCATCTCTATGTAGAACAGCCCTATGAGTCCAGGTAATAGGATGGTAGATACCAGTCATCTCTATGACCAGTCATCTCTATGTAGAACAGCCCTATGAGTCCAGGTAATAGGATGGTAGATACCAGTCATCTCTATGACCAGTCATCTCTATGTAGAACAGCCCTATGAGTCCAGGTAATAGGACGGTAGATACCAGTCATCTCTATGTAGAACAGCCCTATGAGTCCAGTTAATAGGATGGTAGATACCAGTCATCTCTATGACCAGTCATCTCTATGTAGAACAGCCCTATGAGTCCATGTAATAGGATGGTAGATACCAGTCATCTCTATGACCAGTCATCTCTATGTAGAACAGCCCTATGAGTCCAGGTAATAGGACGGTAGATACCAGTCATCTCTATGTAGAACAGCCCTATGAGTCCAGGTAATAGGATGGTAGATACCAGTCATCTCTATGACCAGTCATCTCTATGTAGAACAGCCCTATGAGTCCAGGTAATAGGACGGTAGATACCAGTCATCTCTATGTAGAACAGCCCTATGAGTCCAGGTAATAGGATGGTAGATACCAGTCATCTCTATGTAGAACAGCCCTATGAGTCCAGGTAATAGGATGGTAGATACCAGTCATCTCTATGTAGAACAGCCCTATGAGTCCAGGTAATAGGATGGTAGATACCAGTCATCTCTATGTAGAACAGCCCTATGAGTCCAGTTAATAGGATGGTAGATACCAGTCATCTCTATGACCAGTCATCTCTATGTAGAACAGCCCTATGAGTCCAGTTAATAGGATGGTAGATACCAGTCATCTCTATGACCAGTCATCTCTATGTAGAACAGCCCTATGAGTCCAGGTAATAGGACGGTAGATACCAGTCATCTCTATGTAGAACAGCCCTATGAGTCCAGGTAATAGGATGGTAGATACCAGTCATCTCTATGACCAGTCATCTCTATGTAGAACAGCCCTATGAGTCCAGGTAATAGGATGGTAGATACCAGTCATCTCTATGTAGAACAGCCCTATGAGTCCAGTTAATAGGATGGTAGATACCAGTCATCTCTATGACCAGTCATCTCTATGTAGAACAGCCCTATGAGTCCAGGTAATAGGATGGTAGATACCAGTCATCTCTATGACCAGTCATCTCTATGTAGAACAGCCCTATGAGTCCAGGTAATAGGACGGTAGATACCAGTCATCTCTATGTAGAACAGCCCTATGAGTCCAGTTAATAGGATGGTAGATACCAGTCATCTCTATGACCAGTCATCTCTATGTAGAACAGCCCTATGAGTCCAGGTAATAGGACGGTAGATACCAGTCATCTCTATGTAGAACAGCCCTATGAGTCCAGGTAATAGGATGGTAGATACCAGTCATCTCTATGACCAGTCATCTCTATGTAGAACAGCCCTATGAGTCCAGGTAATAGGATGGTAGATACCAGTCATCTCTATGTAGAACAGCCCTATGAGTCCAGTTAATAGGATGGTAGATACCAGTCATCTCTATGACCAGTCATCTCTATGTAGAACAGCCCTATGAGTCCAGGTAATAGGATGGTAGATACCAGTCATCTCTATGACCAGTCATCTCTATGTAGAACAGCCCTATGAGTCCAGGTAATAGGATGGTAGATACCAGTCATCTCTATGACCAGTCATCTCTATGTAGAACAGCCCTATGAGTCCAGGTAATAGGACGGTAGATACCAGTCATCTCTATGACCAGTCATCTCTATGTAGAACAGCCCTATGAGTCCAGGTCATAGGATGGTAGATACCAGTCATCTCTATGTAGAACAGCCCTATGAGTCCAGGTAATAGGATGGTAGATACCAGTCATCTCTATGACCAGTCATCTCTATGTAGAACAGCCCTATGAGTCCAGGTAATAGGATGGTAGATACCAGTCATCTCTATGACCAGTCATCTCTATGTAGTACAGCCCTATGAGTCCAGGTAATAGGATGGTAGATACCAGTCATCTCTATGACCAGTCATCTCTATGTAGTACAGCCCTATGAGTCCAGGTAATAGGACGGTAGATACCAGTCATCTCTATGTAGTACAGCCCTATGAGTCCAGGTAATAGGATGGTAGATACCAGTCATCTCTATGACCAGTCATATCTATGTAGTACAGCCCTATGAGTCCAGGTAATAGGACGGTAGATACCAGTCATCTCTATGTAGTACAGCCCTGTGGGTACAGGTAATAGGACGGTAGATACCAGTCATCTCTATGTAGTACAGCCCTATGAGTCCAGGTAATAGGACGGTAGATACCAGTCATCTCTATGTAGTACAGCCCTATGAGTCCAGGTAATAGGATGGTAGATACCAGTCATCTCTATGTAGTACAGCCCTGTGGGTCCAGGTAATACGACGGTAGATACCAGTCATCTCTATGTAGTACAGCCCTATGAGTCCAGGTAATAGGATGGTAGATACCAGTCATCTCTATGACCAGTCATCTCTATGTAGTACAGCCCTATGAGTCCAGGTAATAGGACGGTAGATACCAGTCATCTCTATGTAGTACAGCCCTATGAGTCCAGGTAATAGGATGGTAGATACCAGTCATCTCTATGACCAGTCATATCTATGTAGTACAGCCCTATGAGTCCAGGTAATAGGACGGTAGATACCAGTCATCTCTATGTAGTACAGCCCTGTGGGTACAGGTAATAGGACGGTAGATACCAGTCATCTCTATGTAGTACAGCCCTATGAGTCCAGGTAATAGGACGGTAGATACCAGTCATCTCTATGTAGTACAGCCCTATGAGTCCAGGTAATAGGATGGTAGATACCAGTCATCTCTATGTAGTACAGACCTGTGGGTCCAGGTAATACGACGGTAGATACCAGTCATCTCTATGTAGTACAGCCCTATGAGTCCAGGTAATAGGACTTTAGATATCAGTCATCTCTATGACCAGTCATCTCTACGTAGTACAGCCCTATGAGTCCAGGTAATAGGACGGTAGATACCAGTCATCTCTACGTAGTACAGCCCTGTGGGTCCAGGTAATACGACGGTAGATACCAGTCATCTCTATGTAGTACAGCCCTATGAGTCCAGGTAATAGGACAGTAGATACCAGTCATCTCTACGTAGTACAGCCCTATGAGTCCAGGTAGTAGGACGGTAGATACCAGTCATCTCTACGTAGTACAGCCCTATGAGTCC